>NC_048302.1:116609431-116911368 GCF_013100865.1 Trachemys scripta elegans
AAAAAAAAATCCCCGTAAGGTAGGTAAGAGCTGTAGTTCTCATTGCCACTTCCTTGCATTTAATTTTTTAACACAATGAAAAAATTAAGGTAGCATCTGAACTCTTTGCACAGCAGAAACTCTGAAGTTTTGTAATATGGAGAGTAAATTCTCTAATGTGATCTTACAACAGAACAGTTCAGAGGAATAATAAATACTTAATAGTTAAAAGTTCATCAGTGCAGGTTTGTTGATTTACAGGAGCTGACGATCTGGCCCATATTGTGTTTTTCATCTGTAGATTTCAAAGCTTTCTAAAAGTGGGACAGCATTAATAAGGTACCTAACTTATAGGTAATGCAGTTTGAAAAATTTTGGTCTAGACTAGGGGTTCTTTTTCTTTCTGAGGCTTTCAGCTTTCTGCCCTGGGCCCCAGAGTCTCTAATGCTGGCTATGCTTGGAAGACCCCCTGAAACCTACTCATGGCCCCCCCAGGGGGCCCTGGACCCCTGGTTGAGAACCACAGGTCTAGACCTTTGTGACTCCCAATCCACAGGTCTGCACTGGTATAGATACTGATCCTGGAACCAAAGCTAATACTGTCGGATTGAAATATGTTCCAGTGGTAGGGCATTACTGTGGGACCTAAGTAACCCAGATTCAGTTCCCTGCTCTGCCACAGATTTCCTATGTGACCCTGGGTAAGTCACTTAGCCTCTTTCTGCCTCAGTTCCCCATCTGTAATGTGGGGGTAATAGTGCTTGCCTAGCTCACAGTGATGCTGTGAGGCTAAATACACTAAGATAGTTAGGGGCTCAGATACTACAGTAATGGGGGCAGTATAAGTATCTAGGGCCTTGTCTACACTACGAGAGTAGTTCGATTTTACTTAAATCGAATATTTGGAATCGATATTGCAAAGTCGAACGTGTGTGTCCACACTAAGGACAGTAATTCGACTTTGTGAGTCCACACTAACGGGGAAAGCGTCGACATTGGAAGCGGTGCACTGTGGGCAGCTATCCCACAGTTCCCGCAGTCCCCGCTGCCCATTGGAATTCTGGGTCGAGCCACCAATGCCTTCTGGGTAAAAAAATGTGTCGAGGGTGCTTTTGGGTAACTGTCGTCATCCATCCATCACTCACTCCCGCCCTCCCTCCCTCCCTGAAAGCGCCGGCGGGAAATCATTTCGCGCACTTTTCAAGTCATTGACAGCGCGGACGCCACAGCACTGTGAGCATGGAGCCCGCTGCAACCATCGCTGCAGTTGTGGCCGCTCTCAACGCCTCGCAGCTTATCATACAGGTTGCCCTGAGGCAGATGCAGAAAAGTCAGGCGAGGAGGCTACGTCAACGCGGTGATGGCCTGAAGTGTGAGAGTAGCACAGACCTCTCAGAAAGCAGGGGACCCAGCGCCGAGGACATCACGGTGGCAATGGGTCATGTTGATGCCGTGGAACGGCGATTCTGGGCACGGGAAACAAGCACTGAGTGGTGGGACCGCATAGTGCTGCAGGTCTGGGATGAATCACAGTGGCTGCGAAACTTCCGCATGCGGAAGGGAACTTTCCTTGAACTTTGTGAGTTGCTGTCCCCTGCCCTGAAGCGCAATGACACCCGGATGCGACCAGCCCTGACTGTCCATAAGCGAGTGGCCATAGCCCTCTGGAAGCTTGCAACGCCTGACAGCTACCGGTCAGTCGCGAGCCAGTTTGGGGTGGGCAAATCTACCGTGGGGGTTGTTGTGATGCAAGTAGCCAAGGCAATCGTTGATGTACTGCTGCCAAAGGTAGTGACCCTGGGAAACGTGGAGGCGATCATAGATGGCTTCGCAGCGATGGGATTCCCAAACTGCGGTGGGGCCATAGATGGAACTCACATCCCTATCCTGGCACCGGACCACCAGGCCAGCCAGTACATTAACAGAAAGGGCTACTTTTCCATGGTGCTGCAAGCACTGGTGGACCACAGGGGACGTTTTACCAACATCTACGTGGGATGGCCGGGCAAGGTTCATGACGCTCGTGTTTTCAGGAACTCTGGTCTGTTTAGACGGCTGCAGCAAGGTATTTACTTCCCGGACCACAAAATAACTGTTGGGGATGTGGAGATGCCTATAGTCATCCTCGGGGACCCAGCCTACCCGCTAATGCCCTGGCTCATGAAGCCCTATACAGGTGCCCTGGACACTGAAAAAGAACTCTTCAACTACCGGCTGAGCAAGTGCAGAATGGTGGTGGAGTGTGCTTTTGGACGTCTCAAGGGGAGATGGAGAAGCTTGATGACTCGCTGTGATCTCAGCGAAACCAATATCCCCATTGTTATAGCAGCTTGCTGTGTGCTCCACAATCTCTGTGAGAGCAAGGGGGAGACCTTTATGGCGGGGTGGGAGGTTGAGGAAATTAGCCTGGCTGCTGATTACTCACAGCCAGACAGCCGGGCGATTAGAAGAGACCAGCGGGAAGCGCTGTGCATCCGGGAGGCTTTGAAAGCAAAGTTCCTGAGTGAGCAGGGTAACCTGTGACTTTCTAATTTTGTGTACAGAGAAGCCTTCACCCCACTTCCAACACACGTTTCAAAATAAAAATAGTTCTACTTTGTTAAAGCACACCGTTTTCTGTAATACTGTTTTCGCGGGAATTTTTTAAAACTGGGACGCAGACTGTGGTGCGGAGCGGGTGTAGTGTAGTCGCGCGAATGCAGCTTCTAAACTGAAGGACTGACAGGCTCCGGTGCGGTGGGATGGTTCTTTCAACGGAGCCTGTCACCCCTCCTGATAGGGACTGTGTGTATGGGGGTACTATGTGACTTTGTGGCGGGGGGGGACGCTTACAGATCCCCTGCTGTGTGGCTCTGTGATCCTGCCTAAGGACCGCCGCTTCAGATCTCTAACTGCCCTCCCGTGCCACAAAGTCACAGAGCAACCCACCTCCCACCACATAACATGAAAAGAACCTCCCAGACTAACCAGGGTAAGTAGTCACTGCATCACTGCACTATGTATGTGCCCTGCTGCTGTGCCTGCCCCCGACTATGTACCCTGCCAAAGGTGACTGTCCTGTCCAATTACCAACCCCCTTTCCCCCCCTCCTCCAAAAGAACATGATGGAAACAGTAGTTAACAGAAACATATTTTTTATTAACAACTACACAGGGGACTGGGAAGTGAAACTTGGACGGGGGCTTGTGTCAGGCGGGAAGGAAAGAACTTGTCAAACTTTGGGGACTGAGAGCCTTCTGCTGCTCGAGCTCTCTGCAGGGGTGCAGTGAGAGTTAGCAGGGACTCTGCCGCCTCTCCTTCTGTGCACTTTGGGTGAAGGGAGTATGGGACTTGGTGGCGGGGGAGGGCGGTTAGAGATGGACTGCAGCGGGGCTCTGTCCTCCTGCCTCCGTTCCTGCAGAACATCCACAAGGCGCCGGAGCGTGTCCGTTTGCTCCCTCAGTAGTCCAAGCAGGGTTTGAGTCGCCTGCTGGTCTTCCTGACGCCACCTCTCCTCCCGATCCATGTTGGCTTGGTGCATTTGGGACAAGTTCTCCCGCCACTGGGTCTGCTGTGCTGCCTGTGCTCTGGAGCAGGCTATAAGCTCGGAGAACATGTCCTCCCGTGTCCTCTTCTTCTTATGCCTAATCCTCCCTAGCCTCTGGGAGTGTGATGACAGGCTAGGTTGTGAGACAGTCGCAGATGGGGCTGTGGGAATGGGAAAAAGGGAGTGAATTCCTCAGAAAGATAAATGTAGTTGTGAACAAAGAACATAGTCTTTCTCTGTGAACAGGACCATGCACAGCACCTATCACATGCGCACTCAGCACAAGGTCGAATTCTCGGCCTTCGCATTCACTGTCTGTGGTTTTGCAGAGCACTTTTGAGAACCCTGTCAGGACAACGGAATTTCTGTTGCAGGCAGACATGGTAAGCCGTAGATTCGTGGCAGCTTAAAACTTTAATATTAGCAATGGCCTCATTTCACATTGAAATCAATGTCGGTCCCTGCTGCCAGCAATCCGGCAAGCAGGAAGTTTGCTCCTGTCCCACACCCTCGCGGCTGTCCCCGGGAACGATCCCTTTCGGCTGACCCTTTCCCGCCTCCACCGCGTGGCTGCAAACCAGCCAACACTAATAACATTCCCCTACCTCATTCAAAGCAGGTCTTCATGAGCGACATCACCCTCATGAGGATCTCTGAGAGCGACAGACAGAGAATGCTCCGGGAAAGCCTCCAAAGACCAGGGCCGTATGCCGCCATGCTGTGCCAAGCAATGATTCCGGAGTACTTGCTAGTCTCGTGGCGCGGCAACGTGTCCTACTACGGAGGACCCAATAAGGCCGCTCTCCCCAAGAACCTAATGCAGCGGATTTCAAATTACCTGCAGGAGAGCTTCCTTGAGATGTCCCAGGAGGATTTCTGCTCCATCCCCGGACATATAGACCGCATCTTACTGTAGCTGCAGTAGCAGGGACTACACAGTAGAGCGGCTTGGGCAGGACAATCATGCAAAACCGGACATTGCTAGATTTTTTTGAAATACTTGCACTGCCCATGACTGAACCGTTAAGTTATTCAAAGTAATCATGAGAAACCCATTTTTTACATTGTTAATAATCATGTTCTGTTACAAATAAATGTTTAGATGTTTACAACACTTACTGGATGATCCTTCACCAGATTCTGTGTCCGGGGTAACGGCTGGGGAGGGTTGGTAGGGGATCTCTGTAAGGGTGATGAAGAGATCCTGGCTGTCGGGGAAATCAGCGTTGTGAGCGCTGTCGACTGCCTCGTCCTCCTCATCTCCTTCCTCATCTTCCCCGTCCGCTAACATGTCCGAGGATCCGGCCGTGGACACTATCCCATCCTCAGAGTCCACAGTCAGTGGTGGGGTAGTGGTGGCGGCCGCACCGAGGATGGAATGCAGTGCCTCGTAGAAACGGGATGTCTGGGGATGGGATCCGGAGCGTCCGTTTGCCTCTTTGGTCTTCTGGTAGCCTTGCCTCAGCTCCTTGATTTTCACGCGGCACTGCGTTACATCCCGGCTGTATCCTCTCTCTGCCATGTCTTTAGAGATCTTCTCATAGATCTTTGCATTCCGTCTTTTGGATCGCAGCTCGGAAAGCACGGACTCATCGCCCCACACAGCGATGAGATCCAAGACTTCCCGATCAGTCCATGCTGGGGCCCTCTTTCTATTCTGAGCTTGCACTGCCATCAGTGCTGGAGAGCTCTGCATCGTTGCCAGTGCTGCTGAGCTCGCCACGATGTCCAGACAGGAAATGAGATTCAAACTGGCCAGACAGGAAAAGGAATTCAAATTCAAATTTTCCCGGGGCTTTTCCTGTGTGGCTGGTCAGAGCATCCGAGCTCGTACTGCTGTCCAGAGCGTCAACAGAGTGGTGCACTGTGGGATAGCTCCCGGAGCTATTAACGTCGATTTCCATCCACACCTAGCCTAATTCGACATGGCCATGTCGAATTTAGCGCTACTCCCCTCGTCGGGGAGGAGTACAGAAGTCGAATTAAAGAGACCTCTATGTCGAACTAAATACCTTCGCGGTGTGGACGGGTGCAGGGTTAATTCGATGTAACGGCGCTAACTTCGACATAAACGCCTAGTGTAGACCAGGCCTAAGTAGTAATCTAAGTAGTTTCTCTTGCTGTGCAGAATGTCTTATGCAGAAGAATTCACCTGCACGGATTGATTCAGATAGGGTATAGGTTCCAACTAGTGAATGAAAACATCAAAGACTTTGTTTAGGTTGTTGGGGTTTTTTTTTAAGGAAGACCTGTATTGCATTTTCATTGTCAGGACAGTGCAAACTTTCCCATTGTATATGTATAGCAGAAAGTTGTTGTTGTTGTTGTTGTTTAAAGGACCAGAAAAGCAACCTTACTTAAGAGAAGTTTGTTTGCTTTTTAATAAAAATGTCAGACTCTCTCTAAACTGTGCATCATACACACACTGTATACGTCACAGAAATGGTTTGCAGGCATATTCTTGTGTAAAGTCTGTGGGGTCCAAAAACACACACAGAGCCATTATGTGCTGCCCATTTTTCTTCTTAATCTCCTTACTACAGATACACCAACTCCAGGCGCATTAAACTGGAGTCTTGTGCTGATCTCTGTATAAAAATAGACCTGTACTTTTTGCCTAACCACACACTTTGTAGTTTGCTCTTCCCATCACCCAGTAAGGAATATGGTAGCTCCGTATTGAGAGACAATGGACCTGACTCTCCTCTCGCCTATTTCTTTCAGTGGAGTTACTCCTGATTAATATTGCTGTTAAGAGGAAAATCATGCTTAATATTTCAAAAGCTGGCCATAAAGCTGTCTATAACAATTTTGGTGTATTCCATGCTAAAAACAACTGGAAGGAACCGTACCTCTGGGCTAAATAATCCTTTTTTCATACTCTCAAATTTATCTTAGTGCCATGTAAATCAAATGCACTTTTTATTATTACATTATTTACCTTGGAAATGCCAAATTGTGCAATTAAGGATGAAGAGCACATTATTTCTGTTAAAGAAATAATTGCTGCTTCCTAATAAACTCCATATTCCGTTATGTTTCTTTCTCTTTTTTTTCTTCCCCACTTGCTTCCCTTTTGAGTCTTTGTCTCTGACTTGGAGCTTGGCAGGTTGAGAGCTCTTCAGGGAAAACTTCATAAATGCTTTACAAATCTTTAGTAAATTAGGCTCTAAGTTACATCAAAGTAACTTTTGATCTCATTATCTACAAAAAAGGATGTCTTGCTGCTGAATCACAGAATATCAGGATTGGGAGGGACCTCAGGATGTTATCTAGTCCAAACCCCTGCTCAAAGCAGGACCAATCCCTAGACAAATTTTTGCCCCACATCCCTGAGTGGCCCCTTCAAGGATTAAACTCACTACCCTGGGTTTAGCAGGCCAATGCTCAAACCACTGAGCTATCCCTCACCCCTGTTTTGTGCTGGCTAGTATAATCTCCAGTATGGATTGATAACTACCGGTAGTTATGCAACAGGATTTGAGGTTTAGCTCTGTGGAAATGATACACACAGTAAACAGTTCAAATCCAGGATAAAGAACTGCTGAAGATGTGAAGAAACTCCATTGTCCAATAGCTATTTTGTTATTGATCCAGTTATTGTTGAGTACTTTATGAACATGATTAAGTGAACCTGACAGATTTTACTTTGTAGTTGGTTTTAATGTTAAAAGGGAGAATGCCTAATTCACGTAAGTATGAATGATCTGAATTCTCACTAACAGGAAATTTAAATGCAAATTTTCAATTTAGTAACTACAACTTTAAAGAAGACCCGTAGGCTGTGGTAGGGAGGAACTAGAGCCACCATGGCTGGTGACTAAGGCAGAGTGGGGAAGTTGTACAATTGCTTGTTTTCATCATCTCTATTAATCCTTGTACCTTTCAAAATGATACTCGTTAAGTTGTTCTTTAATTGGAAAACAGCATAAAGCCAATAGATATGATGGTGTCTCTGGGAGAGACTTCTCTTCCTGGTCTGGATCTGAAGGTAAGGCAGCAGGGTATCTTCAACATCAACAGACAGCAAATAAAATAAAGTAAAAAAAATTAAAATATTTTAAGATGAAAACAAAGGCTTATGTAAGCCTGAAAATTTGTTTTCAAAGAAATTTAACAAAAAGGTGGCAAATTGTATATGTTTTCCCAGGAAACAACACATTTTGTGTATGTCGCGGTGCTTCAGACAAAATTGGGCACATGCTCTTGATAAATAGGCATCAGTGTGCAGTGATAGATGAGAGGATAAATGAGTACTGATGTAAGTGGAAGCACCAGGCCTGTACATTATCAGATTGTTGGATTGTTGTTATACCACTATTACATGTTAGGGTTCTCTGGAGCTCTGATGAAATGGAATGGAACAAGCATCTGTCCTGTTTTATTAAAGTATGACTGCTCAAGACTCTCAGAATGTGAAGCTCATGTCAAACAGAGAAACTCTTCTCAATCCATACTGTACCAATAGATGTGGGTGATCCTGCTAGTTTTTAGATGAAGTGCCAAAAAGGTCCCTTTAGGGATGCTCCTGTCAAAAAGGTGCAAAATGAGTTACACCTAGCAAGGGAGATAAAAAAGCAATAAGAAGAGGTTATATAAAATACATTAGAATCAAGAGAAAGACAAAGGAAAATAGTAGGTCCTCTACTTAGTGGGGAAGGAGAGCTAAAGTGGATGATATAAAGAAGGCGGTAAGGTATTTATGCCTATTTTGCCCCAGTCTTCTCTAAAAAGGTAAATTCTGACTACATAATTAACATGATTAATATTAACAAGGGGGGAAGAAATGCAAGGAAAAAACAGGTTAAAGAATATTTAGATAAGTTAGATATATTCAAGTCGGCAGGGCCTGATGAAATCCACCCTAGGATACTTAAGAAAGTAGTTTGAAGCAATCTCAGAATCATTATCTTTGAGAACTCATGGAGGATGGGTGACATCCCAGAGGATCGGAGAGGGGCAAACATAGTTTTCCATCTTCAAAAAGAGGTCCCCAGGAATTATAGACAAGTCAGCCTAACTTTGATACCTGAATAGATACTGGAACAAATTATTAAGCAATCAGTTTGTAAGCACCTGGAGGATAATAGGATTATAAGGAATAGCCAATGTGGATTTGTCAAGAACAAATCATGCCAAACTAACCTAATTTCCTTCTTTGACAGGGTTACTGGATTGGGGGAAGCAATAGGCATGATATATCTTTTTTTTTAGTAAGGCAGTGGTCCCCAAACTGTGCGCTGCACCTCCCTGGCGGTGGGGGTGGAGGAATGTTCGGGGGGATGTGGCAGGGCCTGGGCCAGCTCCATGGGGGAGGGAAGGGAGCGCCACCCAGTCCAGCTCTGCCCCCGGGTCTGCTCCCTGTCCCCAGCATCTGGTGTCCAGCCCCGGCCTGGCCCCCACTCCCAATCATGGCTCCCAGTGCCTAGCCCTGCTCCTGGCGCTGGCTCTCCACCACAGATTCGGGGGGGCATGGGCCAGGTAAGGGGGGGCATGAGCAAAAAAGTTTGGGGACCACGCTAGTAAGACTTTTGACACAGTCCCACATGACATTCTTATAAGCAAACTAGGAAAATATGGTGTAGATGAAATTAATGTAAGCTGTATGCAGAACTGGTTGAAGATGCTACTCAAAGAGTAGTTATCAATAGGTTGCTGTCAGACTGAGGGAATGTATCTAATGGGGGTCTGTCCTGGGTCTGGAACTAGTCAATATTTTCATTAATGACTTGGATAATGGAGTGGAGATTGGATGTCACCAAGCTGGAGGGTGTTGCAAGCACTTTGTAGGATAGTACTAGAATTCAAAATGACCCTGACAAATTGGAGAATTAGTCTGAATTCAACAAGATGAAATTCAATAAAGACGAGTGCAAAGTACTACATCGAGGAAGGGAAAAATCAAATGCACAACTACAAAATGATGGTACTGTTTAAAAAGGATCTGGGGGTATAGTGGTTCACAGAGTGAATATGAGTCAACAATGTGATGCAGTTGTAAAAAAGGCTAATACTCTGAGGTGTATTAACAGTAGTGTCGTATGTAAGACATGGGAGGTAATTATATGGTGCTACTCAGAACTGGTGAGGCCTCAGCTGGAGTACTATGCCCAGTTCTGGGCATCAGACTTTAGGAAAGATGTGAACAAATGGGGGAGAATCCAGAGGAGAGCAACAAAAGTGATAAAAGGTTTACAAAACCTGATCTATGATGAAAGATTAAAAAACCTGGGAATATTTAGTCTTGAGAAAAGAACACTGATGGAGGACCTGATGACAGTCTACAATATGTTAGACTTCTATAAGACTTCTTCTATAAGACTATAAGACTCTATGTTAGACTTTGTTCTCCATATCCACTAAAGGTAGGACAAGAAACAATGGGCTTACTCTGCAGCAAGGGAGATTTAGATTAGATATTAAGGATCAGAGGGGTAGCCGTGTTAGTCTGTATCCACAAAAACAACAAGGGGTCCGGTGGCACCTTAAAGACTAACAGATTTATTTGAGCATAAGATTAGATATTAGGAAGCACTTTCTAACTCTGAGGATAGTTAAGCCCTGGAATAGACTTCCAAGGGAGGTTGTGGAATCCCTGTCATTGAAGGTTTTAAGAGCAGATTGGACAAACACCTGTCAGGGGTGGTTTAGGTTTACTTGGTGCTTGAGGTCCCTTCCAGCCCTAAGTTTGTATGATTCTATGATCATGTGAAAGGGCTTGTCTGGAGTCTCACCATGAGCCTGCTGGCTGTTTTTTATTTCACCACCGGTTGTCACTATGGATTAACCAGCCAGAGACTTATCTCTGATATAATTTAGAGATCATTTATCAGGCTTGCTGGTACTCAGCCAGCTCTGAGGTAGACTCTTGGTAGGCTATGTATCACTCAGATGTTTTTTACAGACTCCTGAGAGGGTTTGGGTAAATGCTTTTTCAGAGCAAGGTCTTACTGTTTTGAGTGTACTACTAAAAGAGAAGATAACATTTTAGTGGAACTGTATTTCCTGATAAATACCTTAAATCTTTTATCAAAGGAACTATACCTGGGACAGAACAGACAGCTATAACTAAGGTTGCCTAAGTGTTTCTGTTCTAATTCACTCTTTGGAATTACTTATATTTTCCCCAAATTACTCCTTGTAGGCTCTAATAGTCCAGGCTTGGTCTCTACCCAAAGTTGTTTCTTCCCCCCACCCTTTTTCCCCCTCCCCTGAACTTTGGAGCCAAAATGGTTCAAACATTTTTGACTAGGAGGAGAATTTAGAAAATTAAACAAAACTAGCCTTTCCCCATCATTATACAATATTCTTGAAAATAGTTTTACAGCCAAAATGGCTGGTGTAGGAAGTTGAAGTTTGGGATGGAAAAAGCAGCCCTTACTGAGATGTGCATTTGGGTGTTTGATTAGCCTTGGTTTTGATTATACAGAGTCACAAACCTCTGCACGTTGTGTAACTAGTACAATTTTTTTAAATGTAACTGGCGCAATTTGAGTAACTGGTACAATTATTTAATACTCATCAGCAATGTTTCAGTGTGAACTCGCGCTGTGCTGCACATGGTTGGTGAGTCTTGGAAGCATCCACTGGGCCATGCACACTTTGTGAAGCTTATTATTTTTAATTTTATTTAAACACCAAAAATGTACTTGGCTCTGGGCAAGATAAAAAATGAAAGCCCTTGTCCTGAAAAGCTTTCCTAAAATCTGCTTTGTGAAGTGTACATTGAATGAGGTAGGATGTATAAAAAATAGTATCAATGGGTCAAATACTGAGGCATCCAGTAAGGGCCAGAACGTGGCTAGCTTTGTGTGGGTGTGTATATGCACCTCCTGCTCGGGAGCCAGTCACATTTGCAGTCGCTATGCTCTCCTGAGCCTTGATAGTGCCCCAGGGGTGCAAGGCATCCCACAAGTATCAGAACAGAGTTGGGGCCATGGCATTGCTGCTTGCCTGTGCACTAGTCAGAGAAATTTGGCCAACTTCCAAAAGGGGATGGGATGCTGCGGTTGTGCTCCCACCGTGCACTGGGGTGGTCTGAGAAATATTGTGGCTTTCTGGAGCACCATGTTTCCTGGTGGTTCTACTTGATTAGTTCACCTCTACAACACTCCCAAAGTGGTCCTATGAGATCATGACATGATGTGGTCCTTAGTTTTCCTTCTTTAAATGGGCAAACTCCCATTGGCTTCTGTGGGAATTTGCCTGATTAAGGACAATTGTGTAACTAAGAAATGAAGCAAGGTCATGTGGACATGACCCCACTACCTATTTCCAGAAGCAACAAATAGGATTGGGGCCTGATTGTGTTAAGTGTTGTACAAACATAGAAAGATAGTCCCTGCTCTGGGTAGCTTAAAATAATTAATGTATGAGGGAAATAACATATTTTAAAGACAATAGAATAGACACTTTTAATTCAGTGTAGTGTTTGACATATAAAAACAAAGTTATACTACATTAGAATACAGTTCTGTTTTTGGAGAGAAGGCTGTGACATGTTAAAGTTCAAATCAGTGGCATGTTCTTATCGGTTAATACAAAACTTATTATCCTGCTTAAACTTAAGCTTATTAAGACCACAAGATAACAATGCAATATAAAAAGGAAACCAACCTATGAAGCTGACATTGTTTTATTCTGAGTTACATTTCGTCTTTGTTTACTGAATAGTAGTGGAGGTAAATCCCAAACAGTCCTTGAAATGATGTGGATGGCATTTACATTTTGTCCCAAGAAGAACAGCAAAGAGGCAACCTAACTGTGCTTACTATCTCCTGCCATTATTGTCAATGGAAATGTAAGACAATGTTGTAGACATTGCAAACATAAATCTTGAACAAGCTAATTGCATTATGTTGCTGTGGTGAGGTAGCAGGAAATGAAGAATATTTTATAGCCCTCATGGAGAAAATAGTGAATCAGACCGATGGCAACACTAATCTTGTTTCTGCTCTTGCTGATTTTATAAAACCTATTATTTGGCTATATCTAGTATGCTGCTTTGTAAAAGGAAAAATAACGGATTTGGGGGCGTGTGTTTTGGGTGTTTTTGTGTGTGAAATATAATCAGTACTGGTTTTGGTCACTCATAGGAGTTCGGGCATGTAACTGGAAAAGAAACTTTCTCTCTGCACAGTGTATCCAACTGTTTCCCTACTGTTTTGGGGTTATGAAGAATGACCTGTTACTACATTGTTTTATCTCAGGTTTTCATAACTGAGATTTAGTCTGCAGTACATTATGAAGTTGTTTGCAGCTCAGAAGATCCCATAGCATATAACAGTAGGATCTACTTCACCCAATAAAATTGATGATAATCAGGGGTAGCAAGGTACATTAAATCACCAAAAATTAATCAGAATTTTAAGCTGAATTGATCTGATCCAATGCCAACCGAAGTCAGTGGAAAGACAACTAGTGATTTCAGTGGGCATACTGAGGCATTCACTTACATGTTTTCAGACTGTATCTGAATGCCTGCTTTTTTCCTTTCGTTTTCCTTTCCGATAGATATGGTTTGGAAGAGCACCCAAATACAAAATATTGACAAAAATAAACTACGGCGAGTCAGACACACAGAGAGAGAGAGAGAATCATAAAATAACATTGAGTCACATTTTCAAATAGCCCCATAATTGCTAGAGAGTCTGATTTCAAACGCCCTGAAACAAACAAATTTGGAATTAGCCCTTAAAACACTGCATGGTTTCCAGATGCAGGTTTCCTGGGAACTGAACATTCCAAGGGGTGAGCGCTGAGTCAGTCATGCTCTTGTTAAGGGAATAGCAGGCAGGTTCAGGTAGCCAGCAGGCAAGTCAGAGTACTTGGCTATAGGGTGTTAGGGGGGAAACTCTTAGCTTGAAGGGAGATGGGTGAGGGTTTCACCTAGTTATTTTCTCAACTACTATACTGACAAGCATGGTATAAAAATCTGCAGTGGATAGAAGAGAAGAAGGAAGAGATTGGCAGCTTGTAGGTGTAGTTTCTTTGTGGGAGGATTAGGCAACTGACCAGAACACCCATGTAGGAAACAGGAATAGTCCATCTTTCAGCACTGGAGGGCATAAGGGTGGTGATGGCTAAAAGTGCTAACAATGCTTGTGGCCCCAGAAGGGGGTATATTAGGGCAGGGAGGGCCAGGGTGAAGGAAGGACCATTGGCTGTATTAGTTTGGTGCTAGTTGCTCCTGTTGGTTAGACTCCTCCTTCCCTAGTCCATGACTCTTAGGCACTATGGTAAATCAAATAAAAATAAAAATGAAATAAGTAATGGATGATGAATCAGGCCCAACATGCCCTGCATGAGGTGGACCTCTGCTATTGCAGTGAGCCATTCATTTAGTCCCAGATCCAACAAAGCCCTTCAGTACATACTTAAATTTAAGAATGTGAATAGTCCCATTGTCCTTAATGGGAATACTCATATGCTTACAGTTTGGAATGTGCTAGGCAGAGGAACACAGGCGCTAGATCAGACCCATAGTTTATTGAGTCCAGTATCCTCTCTCCGGCAGTGGCCAGTGCCAGATGCTTCAGAGGAATATGCAAAAAACCTCCAAATCTCTTGTAATTAGAGATTGGTTTAAGCCTTGAAACATGAGGCTTAATATCTCTTCCAAAATGTGTTAATATTATAACTCTGGGTATTCTTTTATTCCATGTAAATGCCCAGTCCCTTTTTTGAATCATGCTATTTTTTGGCTTAATCATCGTCCTGTGGCAGTAAGCTCTACAGTTTGGTTATGTGTTGTTTGAAAAAGTATTTCCTTTTATCAGGTTGAATTTGCCATCTTTTTAATTTCACCGAACGTACCTTTTTTCTTGTGTTTTTGAGTAAGGCTCCGTTTTATTCACGGGTATTTTTACTAAAAGTCATGGACACCTCACGGGACAGTAAACAAAAATTCACGGCCAGTCACCTGTCCATGATTTTTACTGTATACCCCTGACTAAAACTTTGAGAGGGGGGGCAGCCCGGGGAATGTAGCGGGGCTTGGAGGCAGCCCAAGGGAGGGTGCTGCACGTGCTTGGGGGTGGCGGTGGCCTGCAGAGGGGGTGTGGCTTGAGGTGCACCGCAGGTGCTCGGGGGGGGGGGGAATCACGGCCGGGGGGCACCACGGCGGGGGGGCACGGCGGGGGCGGGGGGGGGGGGTGGACGGAGCTGGGGCAGGTTCCCTACCTGGCTCCTGGGAAGCAGCGACCTCCAGCTCCTAGCTCCATGTGCTGCTTCCACTCTGCCCCAAGCCCTGGTTCTGCAGCTCCCATTGGCTGGGAACTGCGGCAAATGGGAGCTGCAGGGGAGGTGCCTGTGGGCAGAGGCAGCATGTGGAGCTAGGAGCTGAGGGAGGGGAGTTCCTGTTGTCCTTCCGGGGAGCCCTCCCCCTCAGGTAAGCACCGCCCTGCAGCCACAGCCCTGAGCCCCCCCACCCAAACTCCTGCTGCTGGGGGTAGAGGCGGGGGGCCTGAGACTGCCCCAGCAGCAACTGGTGGGACTGGCCAAGAGGCTGCCCAAGCTGCTCAGGTGGTTCCCGGGCCAGCCCCACGGGGGTCACCGAAAGTCACAGAATCCATGACTTCCATGACCTCCGTGACAAACACGGAGACTTATTTATGAGACACTGGGAACAGAAGCTCCAGATCTAATTTCTCTATGCCAGACTTTCGTCGTGCCCCTCTTATTTGTCTTCTTTATAAGATAAACAATCCCAATATTTTCAGTCACTCTTCATATGAGGTTTTTTCCATGCACCTAATGATTGTTGTAACTCTTTTCTGAATCCCCTCCAATTCTCCAGCTGTCCATTGGGATTAAGCATATGCTGAAGTACTTTGCTTTATAAGGATGGACTCAAACACATGCTTAAGTGCTTTGCTGAATTGGAGTGCAAATTAACAGCACAGCTATTTATATTAATATTTTAGTATTTCTAAATGGGTCTAGTTCATTTACTGACTGTGCACATTTTTATTTTTATGTATCTATTTTACTTTAGATGAAGGTAGTAAAATAAAACACACCAGAAAAGATTAAAGAAACATATATTTTTAAAACTCTACTAATTTTCAAGGCTCTCCATGGCTCCATTCCCATTGGACTGTGTAGGTTACTCCAGGTTCTAAAAGACAACTTGATGAATAGGCAATGAGAGGGAAATCAGTGGGAGAATAAGCTCAATATCTTAGATGTCTAGACACAAATGCAAGGAGTATAGGAAATAAACAGGAAGAATTAGAAGTATTAGTACATAAGCTAAATTATGACATAATTGGTATTACAGAGACTTGGTGGGAGAAGACTTATGACAGGAATATTGGTATAGGGGGTATAGCTTTTTCATGAAGGTCAGGCAAGGTAAAAAGGGAGGACATGTTGCACTATACATCAAGAATATATACACTTGTTCTGAGGTCTGGAAGGAAGTGGGCAGCAAATCAGTTGAGAGTCTGTGGGTAAAGATAAAAGGGGTAAAAATAGGGGTGATGTTGTGGTAGGGCTCAACTATAGACAAGAAAATTAGAAAGAGGAGGTGGGTGAGGCATTTCTAGGAGAAATAACAAAAATATCCAAAACACAAAATCTGATACTAATGGGGGACCCATTCAACTACCCAGATATCTGTGGAACAGTAATATGGTAAAACACAAAATTTCGAATAAGTTCTTGGAGTGTACTGGAGACTTTTTGTCCTAGAAAGTGGAGGAATTAATCAGGGAGGCACTATTTTAGACTTGATTCTGACCAAGAGGGAGGAATTGGTAATGAATCTGAAGGTGGAAGGCAATTTGGGTGAAACTGATCATGAAATGATAGATTTCACGATTCTAAGGAACATCATATATATGAGTTTAGAGTAGAAACTTTTATTGACCTTTAACTATAATGATTGCATAAAATAAAAGCACCATACAGGGTTTCGTTTGAAATAAATTGATTTATTTTAAAACATTTAAGGACTCTGGAACAAATCCGTTTCCTTTGGTTATAGAATATCTTGAAGTGTATCTTATGTTGTAGTAGTCTTGCTAATCTTTCAATGTATGTTAGACACACCACATTTTAAAGCTTTGTGTGGGATAGATACCCATACACAAACAATAAAATGATTGTATGAATTTTGTGGAAAAGTTTTGTAATGTGGATTTGTTAGGATTAACTTCTTTCAAGGTCAAGCCTTTTGTGATGTGGGAGTATAGTGGGAAATATAATATGGTTTGTCTGGTTGTTCTCATTCTCCCTGGTTGTTCAGTTCCCAGCTAGTAACCTGAAGCTTTCACAAATCCACTTTCATTCCACAGGGATAACTTTCTGGTAGTCGGTCAGCCTTCTAGTCAAATGTGTCTGTTGTTGGGTATTGACATCTGTGGCCCTGACCTTCCTGTGAACTCTCTAGGAAGTCTAGAACAGTTTTTTCTGTGTTTCATTCAATGTACATGGCAAAGATTCACTAATTAAATTTGCCATGGTATGCTACCTTTTGAAACACTGTAACATTGCTGTTAGATTTCCCTTTTTCTTTAGTGATTCCCTGTATCCATTTTCTTCCACAATCTCTGGAGTACATCAAAATAATTGTCATAAACAGAGTACTGGCTGTCAAAGACCAGACATTTGGAATATTGTTCTGCTTCAGTGACAAGTGGATAAATATGTTATTGAGGGATATTGTATACAAATGGGGCTCTAATGACGTCAGACATGAAGAAATTATTATTCAATCACTATTACATGAATTTTCAAAAATTAAATTATGCATCATTTCCAGGCTTGTAATAAAATAATTACTGTCTGCACTTTCTCATTACCAACAGGTTTGCTCTGATTTCTGTATGTGAAAGAGACTCTGTCACTTAGTGAGGAGTTTTATTATAGTCAAAGGTTTTTATACATTTTATTGTCTTGAGTTCAGCTCCAAGAATTACATGTCTAGTTAGGAAATGAATCCACGGCACCACAGAATCTGGCAAGCTTCCAGATTTTAACTACTTAACATGGGGATAAAGCACAAGCTACTCTTCCTAGGATGGAAAGAATAAAATGAAACAAAAGTTAGTTGTGCTAAATAAGACAGAAAACACCTTCCTAGAAACAATAGTTATACTAATGAATAACACAAACAATTAAAGCACACCAATCAGTTGTCTGTTAGTTCAGGCCAGGCAAACTGAACTAACAACATCTAGGAAACTAAGCAAGCAGAATAAGTAGCAGCATCAGGTCAAGGCACAGGTTTTCATGACATTTGGGTTTGGGGAGGCTGAGTGAGGTAGTTGATAGAGAGTGGTCTACAGACAAAATAGTGATATTCGAGTGTGGGAAAGGCTGAGTAGGAGAATGGCCTGAAAAAGTCCTGTTGCGGAAGGATGGAGAAGTAGGGAGCATAAGGGGAACGGAGAAGTAAAGAGGAGATCAGAATACTTATACATAATGCAGTACAGCTTAGGGAAGCAAGGACTTCGTTTGACAAGCCCTTTAACTTTTCCATGCCTTATCTGTAAATAGGGGATAACATTTACCCAACTTTGAAGATCTCAAAGCATTTTATAGATAAAGTGATTCTCATTTGTTAATTTTACATCATCTTATCATGCGCCCACCTCACAGTGCACAATAGTCACAACAAAGTATCAATGCTGGTAAGGTCAGCAGAGCACAAAGGGCCGGTGAGGGGAAATAGTAACAGTGGGTATGAGAATTTATCAGTGGGTATGGAAATATGTCAGCAATATACTGATGGGTTGGCAGCCTAGGAGATGTGAACTGCATTTTGAAAAGGGATGGGAATCAGTGAGGTGCTAGGAAGGATGTACAAGAGCTGCATAAGATCTGCCTCCAACAGAGAAGAAAAGGGAATTGGGGGTTGAGACGAGGGGCATGGCTACACTTGGAGATGTAGAGCGCTGTGAGTTAAACCCGCCTTCGTAGAGCGCAGTAGGGAAAGCGCTGCAGTCTGTCCACACTGACAGCTTCAAGCACACTGGCATGACCACATTTGCAGCACTTGTATGCTGGGATAGCTGCCCATAATGCACTGCTCCGAATGCCACTGCAAGTGACTGCAACGTGCTTTCCAAATGGGGGGGGAGTGGGGTGGAGTGTGACAGGGAGTGTGTTGTGTGTATGTGGGGGGAGAGAGAGTGGGTTTTTGGGGTGCTGAGAGTGTGTCAGCATGCTGTATTGTAAGTTCAGACCCCGCTCCTCCCCTCCCCCCACCTCTCTCTCACTCACTCAAAGCAAACAGTAAATGTTTGCTTTTTCTTGGAGCTGATAAGCAGCCGGCTTCTCTGAAACAGAGCTTTGAAAGGGTATTTCCGCATTCCTGCAGCCGATTTCACAACAATGACAAGAGTGGCCACTTGACTTAAGGGGATTATGGGACATTTCTGGAGGCTGATCGCAGCGCAGTAACACAACACTTCGTTCACACTGGTGCCATGGCGTTCCAGCAGGGGTGCAGCAAACATTATTCCACTCACCGAGGTGGAGTACCAGCAGCGCTGTAGCTGTGGAGTCAGAGCGCTCTATGTGCCTTGCCAGCATGGATGGGGAGTAAGCTAGGGCGCCCGGGGCTGCTTTATTGTGCTGTAACTCGCAAGTGTAGCCAAGGCGGAGGTCTTAATTGGCAGAGAGGGAGCATGTTAGGTACAGGGAGGGATGAGATGATAAAGATAAATAGTAAGTAAGTGAAGAATATAAGAATGGTCATGCAGGGTCAGACCAATGGTCCATCTTGCCTAGTACCCTGTCTTCCAGCAGTGCCTGGTGCCAGATGCTTCAGAGGGGATTAACAGAACAGGGCAATTATCAACTTTCATCCAGTCCCAGCTTCTGGCAGTCAGAGGTTTAGGGACACCCAGCGCCTGGGATTGTGTCCCTCACCATTTTCCCTAATAGCCACTGGTGGACCTATCCTCCATGACCTTTTTAATTCCTTTAAAACCCACTTGTACTTTGGGCCATGACAACATTCCCTGGCAACAAGTCCCACAGATTGACTTGCGTTATATGAAGAAGTACTTCCTTATCATGGAATCATAGAAGATTAGGGTTGGAAGAGACTTCAGAAAGTCATGCTCAAAGCATGACCAACACCAACTAAATCATCCCAGCCAGGGCTTTGTCAAGCCGGGCCTTAAAAACCTCTAAAGATGGAGATTCCACCATCTCCCTAGGTAACCCATTCCAGTGCTTCACCACCCTCCTAGTGAAATATTGTTTCCTAATATCCAACCTTACGTTTGTTTTAAACCTGCTGCCTATTAATTTTATTGGGTGACCCCTGGTTCTTGTGTTGTGTGAAGGGGCAAATAAAACTTATTCACTTTCTCTGCCCTATTCATTGATTTTATAGACCTCTCTCATATCCCCCATTGCCATCTCTTTTCTAAAATGAACAGTCCCAGTCTTTTTAATCCCTCCTTGTATGAAAGCTGTTCCTTAACCCTAGTCATTTTTGTTGCCCTTCTCTGTACCTTTTCTAATTCTAATCTATCTTTTTGGAGATGGGGTGACCAGAACTGCACTTAAGGTGTAAGTGTGCCATGGATTTATCTAGTGGCATTGTTATTTTCTGTCTCATTAGGAAAGGGATAGCTAATGGGTCATAACATTCTGTTAACGTCATTGACTCACTGCAGCTGCACATTCACCATATGTTTTCAGAAAATTTTCGCAATGACTCCAAGATCTTTCTAGGACAAATAACAAAAATATCTAAAACACAAGATCTGATACTAATGGGGGATCTATCAGAGGTGAAAGTAAGCTGGTCCGGTATGGCGTATTGGCAAGAGCCGGTACGCCATGCCCAATCGGACTGGCTTCCCCAGCGGTGATTTAAAGAGCCCAGGGCTCCAGCCGCTGCGGGGAGCCCCTGGTCCTTTAAAGCGCCGCTGGAGCTCTGGCAGCTGGGCTCGGGTAGGGATTTAAAGGGCCCGGTGCTTCTGCCACTGCGGGGAGCCCCGGGCCCTTTAAATCACTGCCAGAGCCCTTCTGCTGCTACCCCGGGGTAGTGGTGGCAGAGCTCCGGAGATGATTTAAAAGGTCAGGGGCTCCGGCCACTGTTTTGTGAGATCCCTTTGTAACTCTTCACAGTAAACTTTGGATTTAATTGTTTTAAGTAATTTTGAATTGTCTGCAATCTTTGCCACCTCACTCATTACTCCTTTTCCAGATCATTTATGGATATGTTAAATAGCACTGGTTCTGGTACAGATCCATGGGGGCCCCCACTACTTACCTCTCTCCACTGTGAAAACTGACCATTTATTTTTAACCTTTGTGTAACGTTGCACTCTATATGATTTTATGAAAGTATGCTGATGAGTGTGACTATAATGTAACTAAAATATGCTTCATGCAAAAGGTCTCTTGTAAGGTATCACTACAAAGCTTATAATCTACTGAGTGTGGTCATCCTATTTGTATAAATGTATCACTCTTGTATCTGAAACTAGAAATATGAAATATAACTCTGAAGGCCTATTGTAATTATGCAAAGTGTGGGCCATTAATTGTGTTTTGGAACCTTGATGGCTCCCATCAACCAGGACAATTGACTGTGGATGGCTCTGTTTGCCGGCAGGCCTTCCTGTGAGGGTCAGGCTGGGAGGAATGAAGGCTTGGGGTCTCACAGGACATGTGACCATGTCACCTGGTACTGAAGTACATCTTAAACCTGGTGCTTTTCCATTTAGAAGCGGGGGTGGGAACCCAGAGAGACAAAAGATTCCCGCCTTGTGCCAAAGCCATATAAGGGGGTGGAACAGAACAAAGGGAAGAGCAATCATGAGAAATCCTCTAGCTACCGCCTAACCTGAACAAGGGCTGTACCGGGAAAAGGATTGTGCCCAGACTAGGAAGGTGTCCAGTCTGTGATAGAAGCTTACTGAAACATCTCTGAGGGTGAGATTTCATCTGTATTCAGTTTTCTTACTGTATTAGTTTAGACATGCGTGTTTTATTTTATTTTGCTTGGTAATTCACTTTGTTCTGTCTGCTATTACTTTGAACCACTTAAATCCTACTTTCTGTATTTAATAAAATCACTTATTATTTATTAATTAATCAATCCAGAGTATGCATTAATACCTGGGGGGGGGTGGCAAACAGCTGTGCATATCTCTCTATCAGTGTTATAGAGGGCGAACAATTTATGAGTTTACCCTATAAACTTTATACAGGGTAAAACAGATTTATTTGGGGTTTGGACCCCATTGGGAGTTTGGCATCTAAGTGTTAAAGACAGGAACACTTCTTAAGTTGCTTTCAGTTAAGTCTGCAGCTTTGGGGCATGTGGTTCAGACCCTGGGTCTGTGTTAGAGCAGACTGGCGTGTCTGGCTCAACAAGACAGGGTGCTGGAGTCCCAAGCTGGCAGGCAAAGCACAGGCAGAAGTAGTCTTGGCACATCAGTTGGCAGCGCCAAGGGGGTTTCTGTAATCCAACCCATCATACTTTGTATCCTATATTTTAACCGGATACTGATCCATGAGAGGGCCTTCCCTCTTATTCCATGACTGTAAACTTTGCTTAAGAGCCTTTGGTGAGGGATCTTGTCAAAGGCTTTCTGAAAGTCCAAGTATACTATATCAACTGGACCACACTTGTCCACATGCTTGTTGACCCCTCAAAGAATTCTAATAGATTGGTGAGGCATGATTTCCCTTTGCAAAAGCCATGTTGGCTCTTCCCCAACAAATTGTATTCATCTATGTGTTTGATAAGTCTGTTCTTTACTATAGTTTCATCCAATTTGCCAGGTACTGAAGTTAGGCTTACCAGCCTGTAATTGCCAGGATCATCTTAGGATCCTTTTTTAAAAATCAACATTACATTAGCTATCCTCCAATCATCTGGTACAGAGGCTGATTTAAACAATAAGTTACTTACCACAGTTCTGCAATTTCATATTTGAGGTCCTTCAGAATTCTTGGGTGATGACCATCTGATCCTGGTGGTTTATTACTGTTTAATTAAACAGTTTGTTCCAAAACCTCCTGTACTGATACCTCAATCTGGGACAGTTCCTCAGATTTGTCACCTAAAAAGAATGGCGCAAGTGTGGGAATGTCCCTTACATGCAAATAATTCATTTAGCTTCTCCACAATGTTCTTGTCATCCTTGAGGGCTTCTTTATCATCTCAATTGTCCAGTGGCCCCACTGATTGTTTGGCAGGCTTCCTGCTTCTGATGTACTTAACAGATTTTGAAGGCCCTTGAAGATGAGGAGAGAGATTTTGTAGTGGCTATGGAAGTGAATGGAGAACCACTGGAAGTCTTTCAGGAGGGGTCTTACATGAATATGTTTTCGTGAACAGATGTGACATTGTAACATACTTGAGTTTGGACATGAGCAGCTTTGCGAGGCTGTAGAGGAGGGTAGATGCAGTAATCTACAGCTGAAGGCATGTTTGGACTGATAGCAGCAGCAGCTGGAAGGGAAGGAAGACTGCTGCTTGGGGATTTCAGTTTCTATGGTTTGTTTTCTTGGAAGATGGACTACACTTTCAGCCTGACATCTGGCTGTCTTCCCTTGAAACTAAGACTCTCAACTTCAATGCTACTCCTGAGCTTTCCCTTCACACCTGTTAATCATCTTATGCTAACACTGCTTTTCATTCTCCTCATCACCCACTGGGGAAATCACAGGAAAGATCATCAGTACAGCCTGGTTATGGAAACATGTTCAAATATAACACAGTACTACTATTTAAAAAATATTCACCCTACAAGAAACACATTGCTTATATGATTCTAAGGCCTCGTCTACATTACGGGGGGGAGATTGATCTAAGTTACGCAATGTCAGCTACGTGAATAACATAGCTGAATTCAACGTACTTAGATCTACTTAGGTCCACACTACACAATATCGACAGGAGACGCTCTCCCATCGGCTACCCTTGCGCTTCTCCTTTAGGTGGAGTATAGGAGTCAACGGGAGAGTGATCTGCAGTCAATTTAGTGAGTCTTCATTAGACCCACTAAATCGACTGCCGATGCATCGATTGTCACATGTCAATCCCCCGGTAAGTGAAGATAAGACCAAAATCTCTTATTTTTGTTAACGGTTAAGTGCCTCAATAGGTACTCTTTAATCTCAAAACGGAGTAACAATGCACACACTAAGAGGAGCTCTAGTTAGACTTGTCAAGATCCAGAACTATAAGCCTTGCTATTCATTCACTGATGTTCACACTTGCTAATGTTCATGGCTATTGCATGTAACATTCATTAAAAATATCATCCATATTCATTATTTTAGTCATCCATCTCTAAATCAGATTTATAGATTACTGTGCATTTTTACATTAATTTTACTAACTAATGGAAGGTATCTATTATTCAAACACTTAGCATCACCCATGTGTACACTTTCTTTTCTTTTGCAGTCGATAGGCTCCCATCCATGAATAACAGAGAGACTAATGCTGAAAAGTGCATTTTGAGATCTTAAAGACAGTAGTGCCAAGACTTATTGCAAAGCATCTTCAGGTTATTGAATCATTTTACTATGCTTCTTTCTGCTTATGCATCCCCAGTAGGGTAATCCTGATTCAGGAATGCCCCCAAATAATTGTATTTCTGTAGCTGGATTAACTCTCCACATTCCCCCCCCCCTTTTAATTGATCTCCATCTCTTTAAAAATGACAGCTGTTCCTCTGGTGGAGAAGGTGTGGGGCCCCCATTCACCAAAGCATTCATATTAAAGACAGCCCTAAGCACATTCTAAAGTTCCATAAAGGGATGGGCTTAAGCACATGCTCAGTTGAATACAGGTTCTTTGCCCTTGTACTATAAAATCATAAGACTATGAGATGGATGTGTATATCTTCATATCTATCCCAATTAACATTCACAAAAGAGGTAAAGAGCTGGGCAAATAAGTGCTATTTTTACTATTTAGTATAACTCTTTATTATTATTCAGTATATTCTCCAGTGCTTTGTCCTGTCCAGTGTTGACTCAAGTGATGTGGTTTCCCTCACTGTCCTTAGCAGAGTATATACCTCAGTCTAACAGATCTCCTCATTAGGATTTTTTCCCCCTACTATCTACCCTATTTTTTGCCAATGGCTGCTCCATGCATCTATCAGACAGCATAGTTGGAAAACAGCATAGTGCCCTGAGTCTTCCAAGGACGATTTCCATCTCTCATCATCATTCCCAGGCCCTCTCAGCTTGGGAACAAGCTTTGGGACCTTCCAAAGTTTGCATGTGTAGTGTAACTCAATGCACATGGATGAGAAATGCTGTTGGTTTTGTTGAACCATAAACATTTATCAAGTTACTTTTTGTGGGGATGGGGGCTGGAATGGAGGAAGGTAAGTCTGGTCTCTGCTCATCGCATGATGAAATTCCGAAAAAGAATTCTCAGCACAAGCAGAGACTATACTCTTGATGATAAATTGTATCTAGCTAAAGTGAGGGCAACTTTAAAAGAGAACGGCTTTGAACAACTGTTCTGTAAAAACTGGATGCAACTGTAGAATCCCCAGTCCTGAGCTGCAATGCTAGACTTCTATGCTAACCTTACAAACATGAAGTACATATTATTTTTCAAGGTATGTTCTTGAAAGTCAGATATGTTTCCCTTTGTGCCTTCTAATCCCCCTTCATTCTGCCTCCTCTGTTTGTCCTTTTTCTGTCTACCAAAGATTTGCTTGTCAACACTAATTCCCGAAGTGTTACCAGCTGAGTGATGTGAGGCTGTGACAGTAGGGCCAGCCATTGATTCTGTGAATTTTCAAACTTGGCATATGTCTCTGAAGAAGGCAAGAACTAACTCCCAGGCTTGGTGCATTCACCTTCTGAACCTGCTACTGATGGCTGTGTTGATATTCTAAATTGATTGACTAGCCTGTGCACCGAGCCCGTTCTTTAGCTGGCAAAGCCAGTCTCTTTTCACCCAGTTTTCCTTCTTTTTCACTTTATCATCTCCCATTTTTCTTTTCTCTATCTAACATGCCCTTCTGAGGATTGCTATTGGGGTGGAGGCTGGAAACCAAGCTTTCCTGTTGGAAAGCTTTGTCTGTCACAGAGTGAAGTGTAGGAGGCTGAAAGGTGATGAAGATCCTTTCCTTTTCCTCAATAAACACTTTAAAGAGCAGCAATGGCATTGTAAACATGGAAATAAATAAAAACAATAAGTTCCCAAAGCAACGCTATAGAAAATAAAAGTAAAAACATTCCATGGCTTGCAAATTTTTCCGAGCAACACATTTTTATTTATAGTTATAGAAAAAATTGAGTCCAATGGTATTGGGATTCTGTAATAGCTTCTGTGTCAATTCCCTGAGGGAGATGTTGCCATATTGGGAAGTCATCAGATTCTCTAGTACTTGTCCTATATCTGCATGAATAAAAAAATGAATAAAAAACACTTTGTTATGCATTTATTTAAGGGTTACTCTTCACTCCTGTGAGCAAACCACAAGTGGAACAGATCTTAGTATCACTCAAAGAGGTAAAACGCTTCAATAATAATACCAGAAAGAGATGGGCAGTGGATCCTGTATAAGAATATTACTCACAGCTAACAAACACACTGGTGCTTTATAATGAATTTTATATGCAGTCAGATGATCATTTTGGGACAAGGGATATCCTGTGCAGCCCTACTTATGCCAGTGTTTTAGGCCTAACACCTAGGGTTAATTTGCCCCCTCAGTCTCTAGCTCAACAAAGAGCAGTGCGCTAGCCCAGCGACTGGCTGGCAGAAAGAGGAAACTGAGCTGTGGTCCTTTTCTCAGAGTGTGGTGGCCTGGCATGTGCTGACCCTTGAAGCACTCAGACAAGAAAAGTCGTGTTATGTTTGGCTAGACTGTTAAGTTCAAGGACTTGCTCAGTTCTGTCTCTGCTTTCATCACTGTTCTCATTTCCTCCCCCACCTCTTCCAGCCTCTCCCCCCTTATGCCTCCTTCCCTATCACATCAATTGGTTTCTCATCCTCCTTTTCCCCCCATATACTCCCTATGCTTGAAAGGCCTTTTCATTTGTTGAATACTAAATAACCTCTCACCTCCCTCCTTCAACACACTTCTTCTACAAAGCCTTTCAACAATGACTTCCTGTCCTAAATTTCCCATTGCTGGCACATGATGGCATATATATATATAATGCCCCTCTGCCATGTACATTGGCCAAACCGGACAGTCTCTATGTAAAAGAATAAATGGACACAAATCAGACATCAAAAATTATAACATTCAAAAACCAGTTGGAGAACACTTCAATCTCCCTGGCCACTCGATTACAGACCTAAAAGTCGCAATATTACAACAAAAAAACTTCAAAAACAGACTGCAACGAGAGACTGCTGAATTGGAATTAATTTGCAAATTGGACACTATTAAATTAGGCTTGAACAAAGACTGGGAGTGGATGGGCCATTACACAAAGTAAAACTATTTCCCCATGCTTATTCTCCTCCACTCCCCCCAGTTCCTCATATCTCCTTGTCAATTACTGGAAATGGGCCATTTTCATTATCACTACAAACAGTTTTTTTCTCTCCTGCTGATAAAAGCTCACCTTAACTGATCACTCTCCTTATAGTGTGTATAGTAACACCCATTGTTTCATGTTCTCTGTGTGTGTATTTATATATATCTTCCTACTGTATTTTCCACTACATGCATCCGATGAAGTAGGCTGTAGCCCACGAAAGCTTATGCTCAAATAAATTTGTTAGCCTCTAAGGTGCCACAAATACTCCTGTTCTTTTTTCTAGAGAAGAGAGTCTCTGTTAATTCGCTATTCCCAGATTTTTGCTGGTAAGATTATGATAGAAAACATGTTAGAAACATTGGTTACATTTATTAGAAACAGTCAGTAGATATTTCTATCTGTGAGGTTAAAATAGGCATAGCCACAGGCTTCTAATGCAGCTATATGGACTGATGGGCAGGCGGTGTTTTAATAGCTCTGAAGCTCAGACTGTCTCACCATTAGCAAACTGGGGATCAGGGAAAGGGGAAATGGGGTAGGTGGTTGGGATCAGTATGGAGGAAGTTATCTCTCTTAGAGCTGTTGTTTCAGGCTCTCTCCAGAGTAGACTTTGTCCAGCATCCATTCTCATTTCTTTTATATTTGGAAGGTTTACCTTTCAACAGGAAGGACAAGAACCTTTAAAGCAGAGGTCCCCAAACTGTGGGCCGTGCCCTCCTAGGGTGGTGTGGAGGAACATTTGAGGCGGAGGGTGCGGCGGGGGCCAGGCCAGCCCCCACAGGGGTTAGGGCGGGAGCGCCACCCCACCCCACTCCACTCCACCCCCAGCTCTGCTCCAGCCCCAGCGGCTTCCACTCCTGGCCCCAGCCCTGGCCATGGCTCCATTCCCTGCCCCAGACCTGCCCCCAGCTGTCGCCCCAGCCTCGGCTCCCTTGCCCCTGTCCACGCCCCCCAGCTCCCGGGGGTGTGTGTGTGCAGACAGCAGTAAGGGGGGCACGGCCATGAAAAGTTTGGGGACCAGTGCTTTAAAGTTTAGATTATGCAGATAAGCCTTGTAGGGGAGGGCTTCTCCTACCCACCCACCCTGTGATTCACTGGTGCTTCTTAGTGAAGCATTTCACTGTAGCACAGAGAAATATCCTGAAGTATGAGAAACTAAAGTTGGTCAAAGTCATGCTCCTCTCAGACAGTGAAATATCCCATGGAGTTAATGGAATGGTTAGCCAGAGGGAGTTAATAGAATATTTAGCCAGAGAGAGGGAGCAGTTGGAAGCATCTGGCAGTTTCTGAGAGGATTAAACAAACTGAGTAGGTAAAATGAACAGGACGAGTGTGGAATGATGAAAGAAATATGAGCAGTAGGACTGTCTTGGGATCAAAGCGATGCTCTACCAAATGATGGAGAAGAGTTTGAGTCTGAATTTGCCCCTTAGATTGCCAAGGTCGGCCCTGGGGTGGAGTGTGTATTTCATGTTTCCCATCAGTGATGCCCCCACTTCATGTAGCTTGAAGAGAAGGCTTCCATGATCGGAGAAACCTCCTGGGCATCTGAAGTTCACAGCAGTTCAGATCCAAAGGACAGGTGCCAAGCTGTAATGCATGCATGGGCTGCAAGCAAACAGCACACACAGATATCAGATTCAACCTGGCTCTCCTGGGGGTAGACTTCTGGTCCTTTAGCTGCAAAAACATAGGGCTCCACTCCTAAAGGTGATCTCCAGCCCTGTGCATGCTGCTGCAATCAGTTCATGGTTTAGCTGTGCCAGCACTTGGAGGAAAACTTGCTTACTCCTAAGGCAAAGGCAAGTGAAAGTAAAATCTGTTGTCTCTCAGGGAGCCAGATATTCCTCTTGAGTGTACCAAAAAAAATTAAGGGGGGGGGGGTGGAGGAAGGGAGGGCGGGTTGATGGATCTCATTTACACCAATGTAAATATGAAGAATAACCCTGAATTTAATTCGGTCTGCATGAGTATAACTGAGGTGTGAATTTTGGCTTTTCAAAAGAGTTTCTGATCTCTGTTAAGTGTTTGAAAATCCACTGAATCTGATCATCCATTTCCTTACACCTTGTGTAATCATTTACCCCTACGGAGAGTGAGTGGAAATCAGGATGGCTGCATATTGCACTCTGTGCAGGTTTAAATGGCCACACAATACACAAGGCGGTAGAAAATTTAGGCTCATTAATGTCAGTGGGGTTGCAGCTGGAATAATTGCCAGCAGAGTACATCTTACTTTTTCTTCATTTTTAAGGAATTTTCAGCACACTACAAATCTTGTGACAAATTCTCCATGTACATCATGTCAGATCATACCAACTTACTTGCATATGTTTGTTTGCCAACCTGTTTCTTCAGTATATCCACGTTGTTTAACAAGAAACTTTCTTGCAGAACCACACTAAATATAGTTATAAAAATCCACTTAGCATATGTCATTGTCATTGATATGATATTTGACAGTCTAAATTTTCCATCTCTTTCCCTATAGTAAGATACTGTAGTCGGAGACTTTGACTGGTATGTAGTTATTTGTTTTACCATAGAACTTACGAGCCCTAGTCACAGACCAGGACCCTATTGTGCTAGGTGCTGTACAAACACACACACTCTCTTAATTAGTCTACATGTTCAGAGTGACAAAAACATTATTTTCAGTAGTAAAGGGAGAAAACATGACATGAAGGGAATATTTAAATACAAGGTACCATTTTGACAAACCAATTCTGCTACCAATACCTAAATTAGAAACAGAGGCTTGCAAATAAGGGGAGAATCCTCCTTTCTCCCTCATCGCTTTTCAAAATCACTCATTATTTAAAAAAAAATGAACATACAATTTCATGCAATTGAAGTCCATATAGCCTGCACTCTTTGGAAGGCTGTGGGAGAGAGCCATAAATTGCATGTTATACCTAGTAGGTCTAAGCAAGAGGTCTGACCTATATGGTATCATTATTGGAGAGGCAACATCCATTTATCTTGGGGATGGGGAATTCTGAAATTATGAATTGTGTCTCTGCCAATTGAATTGTTTTGTGGCTTTGGGCAAGCCACTTAACCTCTCTCTAATCCTTTCCTCCATCTCTAAAACCATGGATGATCGGTATTTGCCTGATGGAATGTTACGCCCCAAGGGTCGGTCCTGGGGCCGGTTTTGTTCAATACCTTCATTAATGATCTGGAGGATGGTGTGGACTGCACTCTCAGCAAGTTTGCAGATGACACTAAACTGGGAGGAGTGGTAGATATGCTGGAGGGTAGGGATAGGATACAGAGGGACCTAGACAAATTAGAGGATTGGGCCAAAAGAAACCTGATGAGGTTCAACAATGACAAGTGCAGAGTCCTGCACTTAGGACGGAAGAATCCCATTCACTGTTACAGACTAGGGACCGACCAGCTAGGCAGCAGTTCTGCAGAAAAGGACCTAGGGGTTACAGTGGACGAGAAGCTGGATATGAGTCAACAGTGTGCCCTTGTTGCCAAGAAGGCTAACGGCATTTTGGGCTGTATAAGTAGGGGCATTGCCAGCAGATCGAGGGACGTGATCGTTCCCCTCTATTCGACATTGGTGAGGCCTCACCTGGAGTACTGTGTCCAGTTTTGGGCCCCACACTACAAGAAGAATGTGGAAAAATTGGAAAGAATCCAGTGGAGGGCAACAAAAATGTTTAGAGGGCTGGAGCACATGACTTATGAGGAGAGGCTGAGGGAATTGGGATTGTTTAGTCTCCAGAAGAGAAGAATGAAGGGGGATTTGATAGCTACTTTCAACTACCTGAAAGGGGGTTCCAAAGAGGATGGATCTAGATTGTTCTCAGTGGTACCAGATGACAGAACAAGGAGTAATGGTCTCAAGTTGCAGTGGGGGAGGTTTAGGTTGGATATTAGGAAACACTATTTCACTAGGAGGGTGGTGAAGCACTGGAATGGGTTACCTAGGGAGGTGGTGGAATCTCCTTCCTTAGAGGGTTTTAAGGTCAGGCTTGACAAAGCCTTGGCTGGGATGATTTAGTTGGGATTAGGTCCTGCTTTGAGCAGGGAGTTGGACTAGATGACCTCCTGAGGTCCCTTCCAACCCTGATATTCTATGATTCTATGATTCTCTTTGCTATGATACTATTTGTACAGTTCTTTGAAAATGTAAAGGACTATCTTTGGGAAGTGCTAAGTATTTTTATAAAGTATTATTCTTGCTGAGTGAGCATTATCTGCCAATCCTGACCCAATACACCATTGGAAGGCAGAGGAGTGATTTGAAAAATGTTGCATATGTATCAGCCTGAAAAAGACTAGAGCTGTTGAAAATTCAGTCACCTGAATTGAGTTTTTTTAAAACATAGTCAAAACTCATAGTCTCTGTGTGGCAGTGAGTCTTACCAAGGCAGAAGGTACCAACTCTTTCTACTGAATTAATGGATTCCACTTGGAATTATTCCTTGTAGTCAAATCATAAAAGCATACAGTTGATATTCATAGGAATGACATTCTGAAAAATGAGTGTGATTGGAAGGTTAGAGGCACTTAAATATTCTGATTAACCCTCAGATTAATTGGAGAACTGAAATTTGCTATTGAAAGTTAGAATAAGAAGGGTGTTAATCGTGCATTCATCCAAGAAGCCTTAGATCCTAGTATGGTGAGTGGAGTATTGTAGGGTTACCATACGTCCGTTTTTTCCCGGACATGTCCGGCTTTTTGGCAATCAAACCCCCGCCGGGGGGAATTGCCAAAAAGCCGAACATGTCCGGGAAAAATACCCGGCCGGGCACTTCCTCTCCCGCGGCTGCTCTGCTCCTCCTCTGACTCAGACTTCGGCTCTGTTTTAGAGCCAAGCTGCCCGAGCCAGCGCTACCGGCTTAGGGCAGCCCCCGTGCCTCCGGACCCTGAGCCGCCAGCCAGGCACTTCCCTTCCCGGGCTCCAGCTGCTCTGCTCCGGCGGCTGGGGTCCGGAGGCACAGTGCTGCCCGAAGCCGGTAGTGCTGGCTCGGGCAGCTTGGCTCTTAAACAGAGCCGAAGAGTCAGGGGAGGATCAGAGCAGCTGGAGCCCGGGAGGGGAAGCGCCGGCCGGGGGCGCTGGGTCTGGAGGCTGCCCGGCAAACCGTGAAGCCGGTAGCGCTTGGGCAGCCCTTTTCGCATGGCTGGAAGGGAGGAGGGGGAGTTAGGGCGGGGACTTTGGGGAATGGGCGGAGTTAGGGTGGGGAAGGTGCGGAGTTGGGGCGGGGTCAGGGGCGGGGAAGGGGCCGGGGCCCCGTGGAGTGTCCTCTTTTTTTATTTTTTAAATATGGTAACCCTAAGTATTGTGGAGTGTGGTATGGATATTGATCTCAAAGGCCCAAAGAATTAAAGCTGTTTATCAACTCTTTCACTGTCCAGCATTAAACAGAGATAGGTAGATTCGGGGTTATTTTAAACAGGGATCTTGGTGTTGCTCAGTTACTTGGAAAAAACCCAAAGATTTCATTGAAATTAAAAGTTTATTGATTAAACACAGGAAAGAACAAGAAATCAAAATAGGCTTTTATATTGAAACTGTGCTGGAGTGATTATGTGAAACAAACTTAGTCAAAACCTTTAAAGTCTTTTTCCTTTTGGAGACAAAATATCAGAATCTCCTATTTTCAGAACAGCCTTTCTTTGATGAAAAGGAAAGGGTTAATTTTAGTCAGTCCTGATGTGTAGAGGGCATGTATTTATCCTGTTTTTAAAAACAAGGTGGAGGAGACAGGATAGTAAAGATGGGTGAAATGCAGCTTTTGTTGATGTTTTTGGAACACTTGAGTAGTTACAAGTGGATGCTTTTGGCTGGCAACTTAACCATGACACCTGCTGCTTGGATTCTGGTTTACAATTTGGTCAGGGATGTCATGTGATTGGATCTTTTCTTCTTAGAAAAATCAGGCTTGGATGCATACAGCATAGTTGATTTCAGACTTCGATAAAAAGCCAAGAGAGTGCAAGATGGGATAGAAGGAATGAAAGGGGGCAGAAAATAACTCAACGTGGGAAGGGGAAGCAGTGCAGATTATACATGCCTCTGCAGTGCTGACAATTAGATATCCCCGCTGATGGGTTGAAGATTGGATGTCATGATAATGTGGTGAGTTTCAGCACTCTCAGGTGAAAACAAAGTTCCTTGAACAAGATTAAGGTCAGCAGGCCTTCTTCTTAGGAAGAAAGTCCTTTAGATAACTCAAGATGAGTTGCAGTGGGGGCAGTTTGGGGGATGAGCTCAGATGCAAGGTAGGACAGAAGATGAGAGGGAGAGCTAAGCTGAACTGATCATGTGTTTTTTTCGAAATCTCTTTTTAAGGGACCCAAAAAGGGGGAGAGTGGGTGACAGTTCATCTCCTTCATTATTTTATCTGCCAATTAGTTCTAGCATCTGTCATACCGATTCTGGTCTGTGAACTTCTGGTTCCACATCTTCTGCTTTTGCCAAGCATAATTTCAACCATCCTTGGATTATATCAGCATGGCCTTTTGGTTTAGACTAATCCAGCTTCTTTGTCTGGTTCTTTTACACATCTTACAACATTAAACATTGTAAACAATTTAATCTGTTTTTCATGGTTATTGTAATATCTAATAAACTTTCACAAACTTTTTACATTTTATCTCACTTTAGGGGTACACCTCATAGGTCCAATAGTCATAACAGAGGCTTTAGTGCATTTTCTCTGAAACTACAGAGATGTTTTGCAGAGCCCCAAGTCAGATTTGCCAAATTTGTGAGAGTTTATAGAGCCTCTCAGAAGATGGCAAGATGAGTGGAAAACTGTTCTTGCTGTATCAAGGAAGTTTAAGGAGAATCAGTAGTAGTGGAATATACAACCATTGACAATGGATCTCTCCAATGAAGAAATGCATGGGCTGCTAACACACACACACTGATGGCATGAATAGAGAGTTTTTTATGTTCATAATAAAATTCTCAATATACGTAGTGACTTTGAAAGTACTTTCTAAGGGCAAAATCCTGCCATTTTTGTACTTTGATACATTGGGAAGTAAGAAAACACAAGCAGCTTCTACATCACTCCCTGTGCACCCATTACGCAGCTGGACTGGACTCTAATCTAGTGCTTCATTGGCACTAGCCAAAGGCTCAGTTAATGTACCTGGACACATGCCACAGGGGTGTACAATGTGCTGCATTTGATGGCCGGAGAGAGCTAGTGTGTACCCATCAGTCTCAATGAAGAATTGTCTTTGTGTTTACTTCACCTGAGCCCTGTCTGTTATCTTTCATAAGGGAAACTAAGACATCTAAAATGCAGTATATTTGTGTCTGTAAGGGCAAAGGCTCAATTAAGAGTGGGCTGAAATTCAGACCCTAAAAACAGTCAGCTGCCATCAATTCTGAATGCACCCAGCAAACCTCAGTCCATGCTCCCCTGCTGCTTAACAATAAGTTAGTCAGCACTGGGGAACAAAAATCTTAAATTAGTCCTAGATCTCTCTCACTATGCATTTCTTAGAAATTACAGATATCTATTTAAACACAGATCTCTCCACAATCTTATGGGGATTATAGGTTAATATTGGCATCATTTTTAATTTCTGAGTTTTAATTTATCTGGCTTAAGATGAAGCCCCAAATGATTGCACAGATAGCCATTTAAGTACAGGTTTCTCTTTCAGCATATGATGTTTTACCAGCCATCTTAGATTTTTATAATCGATTATTGGATTAAAAACGTTCTAACAGGTATGAAACTTCTGACTGATTTTTTGTGTGTGTGTTTTGGCTTCATTTGTTTTTTAGTAGTTTGGCATGTACTATTGTCTCATTGTGGCTTTTGATACACTAATTTCATGAGACATTATCCAAAGGAATTGCCAGATGCACTTCCTAACTCAGCTATATTTCATTGGGAATTAATTGCATTATTGAAGAATGAGTACCTAAGAGGCAAGTAGACAGAATCTAGTCAGTCCTCAGATCAGCGGAAATTGCCAGATAGGCTTGTGTTTGCCTAGCAATGGATGCTTCACCCAAGTGGCAGCAAGAGACTATTGCATGGCAGAGACCTAAAGAAAGAAATACTTTGTATGATTTGAGATAACGCAAACTATTGGTATCAGATGTAAACTTACTAATAGCTTTCACTTAAGTCGTGCTATTATAAATGGGCTTGCAGGTGCAAAATTCTTTCCCTCCAAGACCTCAAATGCGCAATATGAAGATTAATAGTAGGACAACGACTGATAACCTCATTCACCGAAAAATTTGCTTTCTTAGTCTCTAGGACTCAAAGCCTGGTTACAAATTAGGAGGAGGACAGTGGTTATCTTTACAATTGGCAATATTATTAACTTACAACCCCAGTTGGGTACAATTAAAAAAAAAGTTTAATTTGCTAAAATGTTTGACTTTACTACTGCAGTTGCTGTATTTCCTGTACTGAAAATAGGAAACAGTGCTGTAAATGTGACTACGCTTAGTATGGTGCTTAGCTCCACAGTTATGGGTGTGGTACGAGAACCTGAGTAGAACAGAGTTTGTTTTTAGCAGAGCCCATTGTATGTTGAGCACTCAAACACATACCACGTAGTGGACTATAAACGTAGCCATGCAGATTGCTAGCAGATCTGCAAAGGTAAAACCTGTCACTTTTATTTAAGGGAGGATAGTTAAATTCAAACATTGAGATAAATTAGCTGAGAAGATAGCTGTCAACCCCGACCATCACATTTTGACTATTATTAAATGTAATTTCCATGGACAGTACGTTTTCCTATAGCTGGACCAAGACCTTTGCAAATTCAAAGACTTGACATGGGTTAGCTATTGGGCCTTTTACTTTTTTAAGTTGCTGGTTCAAATCTAGTCCAAGCTAAGCATTCTTACATTCTGAGAACTCTTTGGTAGACCATGTGTAAGGAATTAATGCTTAGCCCAGGTTCTAGTGGACAAATATTCCAAATCAGAAATAATTACCATCACAAAATTTATATTACTTGGCACACTTGGGAAACTGAGACTGATATTCATCAGAATGGCCAAGATTTGTACAGGCAGGAGGACCTGAGTGCATACTTCCACCCTTAGATATTATCACGCCAGGCCAGGGCTAAGATACATTGGCATGACAATTGTTATCCCTATGCTCTATGGCTCCATTTTTATTCATTGAGTTTCTCTCACCATTAACAAGTCTCATTTGAACTCCAGCTCACCATTTATCACAGCTGACCCTACCAGCATTGCTGCCTCTGCCAAATGCAGTCTGATCAGGCTTCTGATGTGAAACACTAAACTTGTTCATGGTTTATGGTGGAAAAACTAATGAAATGCTCCATTGATTATTTGATTTGATCTCCCCAATGTCATGAAGACTGAGAGGCATCATTAGACAGGTTTAAGCATACAGGATTGGGCTTGAATGGGATAAGGCCATGACTGCTATAACAAGGGATTACTAAAGCCTCAAATAATCCATGTGTCTTATTCCTTGGATGACACAACAAATACAGCATTTTAGGGGAAGAAGTTGAGACAGGGGAATAAAATCTGAGATTTACAGATTTTTCTTTTGAATAGGGTTTTTTCATAATTTCATTTTTCCTTTGAGTCTGACTTTTTCAGTAGTCTAAACCCAGATCCAGAATTGAGAAAAAATAGGGTACATATAGATATTGAAAAATGGTTAATGTTCTGAATATCTGATATATAGTATTTAAAATATATGTATTGAATTTGGGCTTTACTTCATGGTTAAAGTCTTGTTAATTGGTGGTTTATGACCTCATTGTTTGCCAGTGAATCTGGGGAAATTGCTGGTTTTGGCTATCTGATCTTTTTTTTTTTTTTTGTGACACTGCTATTAAAATTGTGCTGAGCCAGGCAGAAATGGTCTATGTAAAAAATTTGTGCATGGTTACATTAGTCAGTATCAGCAACATTCTTGTCTTTAGGCCAGATGATCCCAGATTCAAATCCCAATTTAGAGACCTGGATATACTCCAGCTGCAGTCCCAGCACCCCAGCAGGGTGTCTGGTCCCATGGGTGACACACTGAACCATATTTGTCTTAGCAGCCTGGGCTCTGAAATTGGAATGGTAGCATACAAAGGAGCGTAGAGGAATTCAGCCTGGAGCACAGTCTATATTCTCTCTTTTTTTTTTTTTTTTTTTGGAACATTTACTTCCCAACCCTTATAATTGGGATGATGCCTCTATGGAAACAAGCATTGGTATTCAAAGAGCTTTCCTTTATAAGTGTCTCCATTAAGTAAATAGATGTAGGAGTCATAGCAAAGCAATTTGTTGTTTAGCTTTAGAAAACAGCAGTGATTTGTGCTTATTGAATTTTAAAATAGCAGGGAAAAAGTTAGAACAGAATTTGGGAAATCACTGTTCAGTTCTTGTTCACTGCTACAAAAAGTTTGAGTGATGCATACAAATAACACTAATTAATTTTTCAGTAGGAAACCAACACTTCATGCATACTGATTCTCACAACACTGGCATGAAATTGGTTTCACTATTGTTATACTGGGAGCAAGAGGCATTACTGCAGAGAATTATAATGTGTGTAAAAGTGCACTATATAATCAGTAGTACTCAGCCTTGCAATCTCATTGGCTAAAAGGTTTTAAAATGGGAAAATCCATAATCTTTCTACTTTTCCCCATTACATTTTCAAAGTGAGTATGTTTTAAATTGAAATATAATTAGGTGACATTCACCATAAGTAATTAAACCCTGATCAATACATAACAAGTGCAAAGGTTGCCAGAGTCCTTAAATCAGAATAGATGGCTAGTGGTATGCAACGACAGACTTGGAACTGGAAAAACTTGTTGCGTGTGAAATCCTGTTTGCCTACAAAGAACAACAGTACAACAGACATAATTATTTAATCCTGGAAGTTCTATCCTAGGATCTCAAAGTGCTCCACATTGATTAGTGAAGGTTCAAAGTATGTAATAATAATTGTCCTTTTATCTGGTAGAGGTCTGCAGGAGATTTAAAAAAAAATCCCCGTAAGGTAGGTAAGAGCTGTAGTTCTCATTGCCACTTCCTTGCATTTAATTTTTTAACACAATGAAAAAATTAAGGTAGCATCTGAACTCTTTGCACAGCAGAAACTCTGAAGTTTTGTAATATGGAGAGTAAATTCTCTAATGTGATCTTACAACAGAACAGTTCAGAGGAATAATAAATACTTAATAGTTAAAAGTTCATCAGTGCAGGTTTGTTGATTTACAGGAGCTGACGATCTGGCCCATATTGTGTTTTTCATCTGTAGATTTCAAAGCTTTCTAAAAGTGGGACAGCATTAATAAGGTACCTAACTTATAGGTAATGCAGTTTGAAAAATTTTGGTCTAGACTAGGGGTTCTTTTTCTTTCTGAGGCTTTCAGCTTTCTGCCCTGGGCCCCAGAGTCTCTAATGCTGGCTATGCTTGGAAGACCCCCTGAAACCTACTCATGGCCCCCCCAGGGGGCCCTGGACCCCTGGTTGAGAACCACAGGTCTAGACCTTTGTGACTCCCAATCCACAGGTCTGCACTGGTATAGATACTGATCCTGGAACCAAAGCTAATACTGTCGGATTGAAATATGTTCCAGTGGTAGGGCATTACTGTGGGACCTAAGTAACCCAGATTCAGTTCCCTGCTCTGCCACAGATTTCCTATGTGACCCTGGGTAAGTCACTTAGCCTCTTTCTGCCTCAGTTCCCCATCTGTAATGTGGGGGTAATAGTGCTTGCCTAGCTCACAGTGATGCTGTGAGGCTAAATACACTAAGATAGTTAGGGGCTCAGATACTACAGTAATGGGGGCAGTATAAGTATCTAAGATAGCTGAGGTCACTAAACACTGGATAGCAAATCTTCCTGTGGTTTCTGTGCTGAAGGACAGTGAGCAAATTCATACAAAAGGTACAAAATACTCGCAACAATCTTTAGTATAAACGTGCTTGTCTCTTTAGAATATAATAATGTAGCACTTGCATAACACTTTATGGGTTCAATCTTTCACCCACTTAAGTCAACAGAAGTATTGTCATTGACTTCATTGGATGCAGGATCAGACGTTACACAATCTTCACAATTCATTTTGACTGTTCTTTGAGATAAGTAGGTCTTCCAGCTTCTAGTCTCATGCTTTAAGGGCTCCTCTATGTAGCAAGCAACAGAGGGTCCTGTGGCACCTTTGAGACTAACAGAAGTATTGGGAGCATAAGCTTTCGTGGGTAAGAACCTCACTTCTTCAGATGCAAGTAATGGAAATCTCCAGCTACAGAAGCAGTTTCTCCTCCCTTGGTGTTCACACCTCAACTGCTAGCAGAGCACCTCACCCTCCCTGATTGAACTAACCTCATTATCTCCACACTGATTTATACCTGCCTCTGGAGTTTTCCATTACTTGCATCTGAAGAAGTGAGGTTCTTACCCACGAAAGCTTATGCTCCCAATACTTCTGTTTGTCTCAAAGGTGCCACAGGGCCCTCTGTTGCTTTTTACAGATTCAGACTCACATGGCTACCCCTCTGATCTATGTAGCAAGTTAGTCCATGGCAAATGGGGGTGTGAATCTCTAGCACACCAGCTTGCCCTGCAATAATGTACTGTAGCAGTGGCCATAGGAAGTGCAAATTGATGCACAGTCGATTCACACCCTGGTGTGCCTCATACCATATACAATGCACCAACTGGCTGTGTAGTAACATCCCATGTGTCCGCTGCTACAGCACAGTGAAAGTACTGCACTCTGGGACTTTCGCTATGTGCTAGCTGTGACCAAATAGGATGTTAGTACATGACAAGCTGGCATGCTGTAGATACACACACTGGCTTGCTGTGCACTAACTTGCTGTGTAGACTAGCTCATGCTGCCTCTCTTTATGACTCCTTTAAAATGTGATGGTATTGATTAATCTGCTGTTATTATTTGGAGTGTTTATGAAATTTCTTCCTACTCAGTTAGCTGACAATAGCAATTCATCCTGCAGGGCAGACAACACAAACAATTTCCACCAAGCTATTGTATAAGGAGAACCTTCAGGAAACATCAAACAGAGCTGCTGTTTCAAACTGGGGAATACATTTTCACAATTCTTGTGCTCTATACAGGCCATGGCCTTGTTAATAATACATTTTTCCCCAAATGGAAAATTTGAACCAAATTGAGACGTAGCTTAGTATTTCTGATGATTTTTCAGTCCCACATCCTATGTAACAAAACACGCAGTCTAACAGACCTGCTGTGTAATATCATATTGCTCTGTCTGTAGTCACATATTTTCTGTATTCATTACAACCCAGAATTCATGCTCTAAATTATTTGGGGGCATAGTCTACTCCCTGATCTTTGTGCAAAATTCCTATTGATGTCAATTAGAGTTCAATATGAAGAACAAGGGTTGAATGTGGATCTTTGACTGTACAATAGTCCATTGTTGCTTTTTTAACAGAGTGGTTTTAATAATAAGGACATTACAAACTCAGACTAGAATGATTTCTGTATGTATGAGGAAGAGGAAAACTTTAATGCCAGCCAAACCAGCAACTGGTTTGGGATTGTTAGAATGTGCTAGAGCAATGCTTTGAAAAATGATTTTACTGCTGATGTTCTGGTATTAATGCTGGTACTGTATAATACTTGGCACTTGCATACAATCAATAATCGTTTTCATCTGAGGACTTTAAAGTGGTTTATAAACATGTCTTTTTGTTAATTCTTCATTCCTGTAATGAAGCTAATTATTATGCTTATTTAATAGATAAACTGATAACCTCTGTACCACAGTTGGCTGTAAAATGGGTTTATGGCAACCAATTTCATAGTGGAAGAGAGAAATAGAATCAGGGGTTTTAGATTTCTACTCCTCTGCTCTGTCCACTAGATCATACTCCTGTTGGTGGTTGTAATGGGGCGGCTTCCCCTTACTTGGAGAAGAGGTTAATAGAGCCCTAGAGAGGCTGCACAGGAGGCAGCCAATCAGAGAAGGGGTGAAGGAAGCAGCCATTCAGATCCAAGCAGGCCCTTATAAAAAGGGAGCTGCAGGGCAGAGGAGTGCAGTTTTCTGCTGGGAGCCCATGGAGGAAGGACTGTGTCTTGGGAGCGATGAGAGAACTGCCAGCACCCTGGAGAGAGCAGTGCTGCAAGCAGGGACTGGGGAACCTAAAGAGAGCTCCTTACTGGTTGCTAGGGCCTGCAGGCCTCCCCGAGGTAAGGGCAGAAGATGGTGCTGAGTCACAGGGGAAGCAGCCCCGGGATAATGCACTGCAGTTGCCACTGAGGGAAGTGGCTGGATAGAGATTGCAGGTCACGCCAGAAGGGGGAAACACAGAGTGCGGCACAGCCGGAAGGCAGTGTTGCTGAAGAGGACTCCACGGTCCTTGGACAAACATGGGTCCTAGAGTAGGAGTGATGGCGGCGAGGCACCACCCAAAGAGGGTGCACTACCATGCAGAGCTAATTCCCAAGACAACCAGCAGGAGGCGCCACAGTAGTGAGGGAACCCTGTTACAGTGGTCTTCATAGGATACAGGGCGCTGTAAGCAAGAACAAAGTCTAGAAGCCCAGCTAGGTTTGCCTCCTCGTGTTGAGTTACATTTTTAGTTTTATCCCACAATATTTTTTCTTCTGATGCTAGCTGCTGCAATGGCTGCCTTTGATACTCTGTTTTCATATATTGTATTGACAAGTCTGCGTAAAAGAATGCCTCTAATTCCTTTTGTGGCAGCCTTGTCCCTGCTGTAAGATCCTATCTCTTGTTATTGAGTAGGACACTAGTTCAAACAGCCTTGTGAAGTCTATCTGATTTATTCCCTTCAGAATTTTGTATATCCCCAGATTTTTCTCTTGAATGTATTGTGGTATATGATTACTAAATTTATACTCTTTCCATATTTTTTTAAAATTTTAATCTGGACTTTATATCTTCTGTTTCTCTACAATGTATTGTCTGAGTTACTTACCTGGCCATGCTCTTAGTATATCTAAGTCATTAAGAGTTTTATTACCTCCTTCTGTATTAACTGTAGTTTTATATCATCAGTACATTTTACCTTTCGCTGGCCTCCTTCTGAGTTGTTGATCAATAAAGGGAACAAAATCAGTATTAATACAGCTAATTTTCTTTTAATTTCAAGCCACTGCTCTTTGTTGTTCTCTTCTCTACCACTGTAAACACTCCCTCACCATCTCTTATACTGTTACCCTGTATGTAAGCTGTACATATTGCATTCTCTTAACCCTTCCTGGAGGTCTCATCTTAGAATCCTTTCATCAGTTTGGTTGCCCCTCTCTGAATTCTCTCTAATTTATTAATATCTTTGTTTGTAATAAGGTACCCAAAACTGTGTGCAGTACTTCCAAGCACAGCTGATAAATAATTTATTTGCAATGAATAATTCAATCTATATTCTATTAATGAACTGATCCAGGTTTCTGTGAATGCATCCATTATTCGTAACCATTTGCCAGATAGGCTGAAATTTGTGTGCATAAACTGTGGCATTGAACTGTTCATGGTATACAACTCTTAACCTAAGGTCCTATCTATACACAAACTTACACTGATTTATTTAAACTTATGCAAAGGTCTCATCATTCGGTGTGAGAAAAGTGAAACAAAAATAAGCCAAAGCCTGTGCCTTTTTGATTTAAGCCCGGTGTAAACTGAAATAAGAGGGTTCATACAACCTTTTGCACCAATTTTACTAAATTGGTTTAAATCCTACTCAAAGTTTAACCAGTACAATTCTCTGCATATAGATAAAAGCTTAGTAATGTTGTCTCTGCTCCCTGACTCCATGAGTAAATAGGAAAACTAAAAATAGCAAAATGACAAATAATAAAAATGAACAGTATCCTGTCTCCTGACAGTGGCCAATGCCAAGTGCTTCAAAAGGAATGAACAGAACAGGGCAATTGTTGAGTGATCTATCCACTTTCCTAGCTTCTAGGATTTTTAGGGTTTAAGGACACCCAGGACATTGGGTTGTGTCCCTGACCATCTTGCCTAATTGCCACTGATGGACCTATCCTCCACAAATTTATATAATTCTTTTTCGATCCCATTTATACATTTGGCCTTCCCAACATCCCATGGCAATGAGTTCCCAGGTTGACTGTGCATTGTGTGATGAAGTTCTTCCTTATGTTTCTTTTAAACCTGCTGCTTATTATTTTCATTGAGAGACTCCTAGTTCTTGTGTTATGTGAAGGGGTACGTAACATTTCCGTTTTCACTTTCTCCACACCATTCATGACATTTTCTAAACTGAACAGTCCCAATCTTTTTAATCTCTCCTCTTATGGAAGCAGTTCCATACCCTAATCATTTTTGTTGCCCTGCTTTGTACTTTTTCCAATTCTAAAATATCTTTTTGGAAATGGTGTGACTAGAACTGCAGACAGTATTCGACATGTGGGTGTACCACTAATTTATCCAGTGGCATTATGACATTTTCTGTCTTATTATCTATCACTTTCCTAATGGTTCCTAATATTCTTAGCTCTTTTGACTGCTGCTGCATATTGAACGGATGTTTTCAGAGAACTTTCCATGATGACTCTAAGATCTTTTTTCACTAGTGACAATTAGACCCCATCATTTTGTATGTATAGTTGGGATTATGTTTTCCAATGTGCATTATTTTGTATCTATCAGCATTGAATTTCATCTGCCATTTTGTTGCAGTGTCACCTAGGTTTGTGAGATCCCTTTGTAACTCTTTGCAGTCAGTTTTGGATTTTATTATCCTCAGTAATTTAGTAGTATCTGCAAACTTTGCCACCTCCTGTTTACCCCCTTTCCAGATAATTTATGAATATATTTAACAGAACAGGTTCCATTACAGATCCTTGGCAGATATGTATGATAGATGTGCTACTACTGAACCATTTGTGTGAACAATACCCCTTCTAGACAATTGATTGTGAAAGGGATGGAATTCACCTGTAGTGGAATTAAGTGCTGGCCCGTCTGCACAGGGATGAATTTCACTTAGACTGAGTAGTAAGGTGCATGAACACAGCTAAACTGAACAGTTCATCCAAATTCAAATGAATGTTTTCATCCACTGTTAGATCAGCTATAAGAGAGACCCATCCTCCAGACACTTCCTTTGGTATACATTGACACCCTTGGCATTTGGCTTTTTTTGTCGTTACACAGGGATCTGGCAATAGTGGTTATTCTGCATCCATGGACTCTTTTTGCTGCAGCATTGTGCTTGGGGAATGTACATTTTCATTTAGACAAAACAAAAATTTGCACCCTCTCATGGGAAAATCAGCCAGAGCGGGTTAGAGGGGAGGAAATATCGGAGGTTTCCCTCATGAAGATTTCTTCTCAGCCATTCCCTCAAGGTGCATTTTGCTCCCACATGCCCATAGAATAGACTGTGGAGCCTGCTCACAACCCTGTGGATTCCTCAGTGTCTATGTCAATACATGTAAATCAACAGAAAGCTGGGGCTGATCTCCATGACAGTTCTGGGCTTTGAGGACCACCTCAAATTCTATGGCGCTCACGTAACCATGCCTCCAGGCCTCCTGTAGCTGGCTTCTGCCCTCAGAGTCCCTCGCTCACTCCAGTAACCATATTCTGAACTCTGCTCCAGTAGCAGCAAAACAGAAGTGAAAACACATCTGCATTGCATAATCTCAATCAAATTGCATCCCTTAATACAGCAAATGCCAAAATGTTGTTTGGGAAGGTTTCAGTCATCATTATATTCATTTTTAGAATGCAAGATTTGCAAGCATACAAGTGTGAGTACATTATACGCCAATGACTTAATAAGCTATGATATCAGACTCCTGTATTTAGGTTTGTAAGATAGATTGTCAGCTTTTTGGGACAGATGTCACTTGTTTTGTTCTGTTGGTACAGCGCCTAGCACAATGGAGTCCTCATCCATGACTAGGTCTCCTGGGTGCTACTACTGCTACTGATAATTCTGCATTAAGAAGTTGGTTTAGCAAACAGTTTATGCTTTGTGTTTACTCTCTCTAAACAAAAGGGCTAGAGACTATTTCCACTTCAAAAAATTAAACCTTAGGTCTCTAGCAGTCATGGCATCTGACCGTAAGCTTTCTGAAGTCAATGAGCCATTATAATGTTACTGTTCAAATCTTTATAAATTAAAGTGATTTTAATGGACTTTGGTCCTTTGCTACCAATTAACTGTTTTATATCATCCTTTGTGTGTTAAGGCATAAAATGGGGTGGGAGGTGCTAAAGGACTTCTTGAATTCTGCTGGCTACATCTGATATAACTCAGGAGATAATTATTGATTTTATAGAATTGTAGGACTGGAAGGGACCTCGAGAAGTCATCTAGTTCAGTCTCCTGCACTCATGGCAGGACCAAGTATTATTTAGACCATCCCTGACAGGTGTTTATCTAACCTGCTCTTAAAAACCTCCAATGATGGAGATTCCACAAGGTCCCTAAGCAAGTTATTCCAGTGCTTACCCGCCCTGACAGTTAGGCAGTTTTTCCTAATTTCCAACCTAAACCGCCCTCGCTGCAATTTAAGCCCATTGCTTCTTGACCTATCCTCAGAGGTTAAGGAGAACAATTTTTCTCCCTCCTCCTTGTAACAACCTTTTATGTACTTGGAAGCTGTTATCATGTTCCCTCTCAGTCGTCTTTTCTCCAGAGTAAACAAACCAAGTTTTTTCATTCTTCCCTCATATGTCCTGTTTTCTAGACCTTTAAGCATTTTTGTTGCTCTTCTCTGGACTTTCTCCAATTTGTGCACATCTTTCCTGAAATGTGGCACCCAGAACTGGACACAGTACTCCAGTTGAGGCCTAATCACCGTGGAGTAGAGCGGAAGAATTACTTCTTGTGTCTTACTTACAACACTCCTGCTAATACATCCCAGAATGATGTTCACTTTTTTTGCAACAGCGTTATACTGTTGACTCATATTTAGCTTGTGATCTACTATGACCCCCAGATCCCTTTCTGCAGTACTCCTTCCTAGGCAGTCATTTCCCATTTTGTATGTGTGCCACTGACTGTTTCTTCTTAAGTGGAGTAGTTTGCATTTGTCTTTATTGAATTTCATCTTATTTACTTCAGACCCTTTCTCCAGTTTGTTCAGATCTATCCTCCAAAGCATTTGGAACCCCTCCCAGTTTGGTTTTCTCAAGGCTCATTATCCCCAGATACTCATATTAAGGATAATTATTCTTTTGATTGTAGAGCTAAAATTGGGATTACAATGGAAACTTAATTGCAACCTTAACTATGGTGCAGCTGTCACCACTTCCCAATAACCATTAAATGGTCTTCTATTACAGGTTACGGACCTGAGGCCTGATAAAGGATTCATAGAATCCAGTGCCAGTCAGGACCATTTTGATCATTTAGTCTGACATGCTGTATTACACATGCCATAGAACTTCCCCAAAATCATATCGAGAGCAGTCTTGATTTTAAAATTGTCAATGATGGAAAATCCACCACAACGCTTGCTCAATTGTTCCAATGGTTAATTACCCTCACTTGTAATAATTTATGCCTTATTTCCAGTCAAAATTTGTCTAGCTTCAACTTCCAGCCATTGGATTGTGTTATACCACCTTTCTTTGCTAGATTGAAGAGCTCATTATTAAATATTTGTTCCCCTTGACTGTACTCAAGTCAACCCTTTTTGTTAAGCTAAACAGATTGAGCTCCTTCCGTCAGTCCCTATAAGGCAAGTTTTCTAATCAATTGATCATTCTCATGATTCTTCTCTGAACTCTCACCAGTTTGTCAACATTCTTTTTGAATTGTGGGCACCAAAACTGAACACAGCAGCGGTTGTACCAGGGCCAAATACAGAGGTAATATATTCTCTCTACTTGTACTGGAGATTCCCCTGGTTATGCATCCCAGGATTGTGTTGTCCCTTTTGGCCACGCGTGACACTAAGAGCTTGTGTTCAGCTGATTATCCACCATGACCACACATCTTTCAGAGTCACTGAATCTCAGGATAGAGTCCCCACTCATGTAAGTATGGCTTACATTTTTTGTTCTTAGATGTATACTGTGACGGAGCAGGGAGCGGGGGGAATGTTGCAGGGGAGTTACATTGGGGATGGGGGACTTCCCTTGAAGGAAGCTACCTGAGCTGTAACCTAAGCCAAGAGGGTGGTTGGGAGAAGTGACACCTTCTGGCCGGGAGACTGAACAAAGGAGAGGAGGAGCTGGGGAGAAGGGGGAGAGAGCTGCTGGAGGAGTTTTTGTTTTCAGTCTTGGGCTGGGTGGTGCAACGCAGGAAACCCCAAGCTGGGGTCTAAGGTCCCTAAACCCCCCAGAAGGACTTGATTGAGGGGTTGTGGTTGTACCTACATGCTCTGCTTGGGACTGTGCTCCTGTCATCTAATAAACCTTCTGTTTTACTGGCTGGCTAAGAGTCACGGTGAATCTTAGGAAGAGGGGTGCAGGGCCCTGACTCCCTCATACTCCGTGATATATACATTTACATTTAGCCCTATGAAAACGCATATCGTTTACTTGCACCCAGTTTACCAAGTGATCCAGAACCCTCTGACTCAATGACCTGTCCTCTTCACTATTTAACACTCCTTCAATTCTTCTGTCATCTGCGAATTGTATCAATGATGATTTTGTGTTTGGTTGCAGGTCATTGATAAAAATGTTAAATAGTGTAGGGCCTAGAACTGATCCCCTGCAGGATGCCACTGAAAAACACACCTGCTTGATGATGATTCCCCATTTACAATTACATTTTGAGACCTATCAGTTAGCCAGTTTTTAATCCATTTAATGTGTCCAGGTTCATTTTGTGTCGCTCTAATTTTTTAATCAAAATATTGTGTGGTGCCAAGTCAATCTCATCAAAAAATGCATCAAGTTTAGTTTGGCAGAATCAGTTTTCCATAAATCCACATTGATTTGCATTAATTACATTACCCTCCTTTAATTCTTTATTAATTGAATTTCATCTCAGTTGCCTCATTATGTTGCTAGGAATTGTTGTTAGGGTGACAGGCCTATAATTACCCAGGTCATCCCATTCACCCTTTTTAAAAAATTGGAACAACATTAGCTTTCTCCCAGTCTTCTAGAACTTCCCCCATGTTCCAAGACTTATTGAAAATCAACATTAATGGTCCAGTGAGCTCCACATCCAGCACTTTTAAACCTTTTTAGATGCAAGTTATCTGAACCTGCTGATATAAAAATGTCTGACTTTTAGTAGGTTCTGTTTTAATATCCTCCAGAATTACTAGTGGAATGGAAAGAGTATTATCACCATATGATGAGATTATATCGTCTGTTTTTAAGGAAGGCTTTAATTCATAAGGCTAAAATGAATAGAACATTGAGATTTAAATCAGCCAGTCTGGCTGGCTAATGTACATCACATTATTTCTTCAATAGAAAGCCCACTAAAAATGCATTGCTCTCAAAATATCCGTAATTGCATGGGATTCTCCATTTTTAATCTTGTTGCAGCAATAACAGCCATACAAGTCATTTCCTTGGAATTAATGTGTTGCAAAGGTCTCACTTGTTGCCTAAGGATGTGTGACGAGCTCTGAAATTTGAAATAAGGTTGGGAATTATACATGATTCTGTTTTAATGAATAAAGCTCAGAAACCTCATCAATGGGCAGGGAAGAATGAATACAGCAGAATGGACCAAATGGAAGAAAATACAAGTATAATACAAAATACAAGTACAATACAAATAATTTCCTGGGCAGACTCTCAGTTCTGTGTAACACAGCTATACCAAAGTATAACCTAAGCAACTAAAAAACAGAAAAAGATGAAGGAAAATACCAAAAAGCAGAGCTATCAAGATGGATTAAAATAATCAATGATATAAAAAAAGATTTTAATTTAAATTAAATACAGGCTTATTAAAAAAACTATTTAAAATTAAATTTCTAATTGAATAACTTGTGTTAAGGCCTAAATTACTTATCTATTAAAAACATTTACATACAAAAATATTAGCAATACGTGTTTGCTGTTAAGTTTTAAAGAAAGTTCTACCAGTTCAGTGGTTGAGTCACTGGCTAAACATCTAGAATCAGAGTTTAACTGCTAAACCAGCTTTTGACAGCAGTAGCCTCTTCTGCAAGTACAGAGAGAATATTTTTTCATTTAAATTTATTCAACTAGTTCAGTTCAATGACTAGTTCATTCAAAGTTAAGAAACCAAATGGGACTTGAAAAAGCAGGAAAGCTTGTTTTCCTCTTCCAGTCGATGAATAAAACATAAGTGTGAGACGATGAGATTAGGGGTCTATTACAGGAATGGGTGGGTGAGGTTCTGTGACCTGCAATGTGCAGGAGGTCAGACTAGATGATCTTGATGGTCCCTTCTGATCTTAAAGTTGCTGAGTCTTTGAGATCAACTTGTTCTAAACTCTTGATGGATGTGGTACCCAGAAACAATCATTTCAGTTCACTAACTACAGATAATACTTCCTTTGCTTAATAAATCAGTTTTAAATTTACTTTTTTATGTATCCAGCACATTTTAGATAGTTTTGTTTTTAGTTAAAAAATAGAATTCTGTTTTTATGTATTTTAAATTGAATTTTAATTCTGTCCAAATAGAGCTTCACACAATATTAAGTAGAAAATTAACCATGAGGAATATAATAAATGCACCATTTACCATTTTCTAACATACTGAATTTTACATTTTTAAATATCTGAATAAATGCAAGTTAAATTATGTAATTGCTTACATAAATGTGTATCGATTTGTTGCAGCCTCCCGGCTAGCAAAAAGAAGCTCCAAATTTAGTTAAAAGGCTATAGTTAGTACAAATCAACTTGTTTTAATAGTTACCAACCAATAAGAATGAACCTTTGGTTAGGAAAATAATTAAAGAACAAATGCAAAATGCCATTAAAATTGATAATTTAAAATTAAATCAAGTTTTCATTTATTTTAAATCCTGATTAAAACCTGGAATTTTAAAATTGCTTTGATTTAAATCAGATCACCCTGGGAGCTATTAAGTTAGTTAAAAATTGATTGCAAGAATAAAACAGAATGCAGCATTTGAAACATATATCCTGCAAAAGACATGTGAGAAATAAGAGAATTCTGAATATTGGCTTAAAGTTTTCTTTTTGCTATGTGTACAGCACCAACCAAACTGGGACTTCAACTACTCCTGGGGTCTTTAGGTGCTACTATGAGATATTTACTAGTACTTTGGTATCACTAAGGCCTGGTCTACACTGTCGGGGGGGGGGGAGATCGATCTAAGTTACACAACTTATGTGAATAATGTAGCTGAAGTCGACTTACTTATACCTACTCACTGCAGTGAGTCGACTGCTGCCACTCCCCCGGCGACTCTGCCTGCGCCTCTCACGGCGGTGGAGTACAGGATGTCTCGGGGGTCGATTTTTATCGCGTCTAGTCTAGACGTGATAAATCAACCTCTGCTGGATCGATCTCTGCCCACCGATCCGGCGGGTAGCATAGACATACCCTGACGTATAGAAGCAATGAGATCCAGCAGAGGTGACATTGACATGGACAGGTCTGTCAACCCTACCAGTGGCTTAGTCTCTTTATCTTTGTTTACCACACAGAGCCACTACACTTATCTCTTAGAGCATTTAATGCTACAGTGTCATCTTAAACAACTGATAACTAAACAATGAATTTCAAATTTGAAATGGCAGTTACACAGCTCTATTTTTTCCTAATTGAAATATAATATCTAGTTAGTACCCTGTCATTATCTTTTAAATATACCCGATATTATGTGGGCGATATTCACAACAAAGTTTTCAAAATTGAGCACTGATTATACTGGCTAATTAACGTACACCTACAACTGTATATGGTAATGTCTGTTTTGGGGAAGACATAGATGTCCTTTCACTTGCTGAGAAATAATGAAATTAGTAAAAACATAGATGAGTAGGTTTTTTTTTTTCCCCCCTTTAAGGAATACACGGTCAGATATGATTGCTAAGAACCAAGTTCAAGAAAGCACTTGGGTGGACTTAAGCATGTGCTGAACAGTGTGCAGTTAGTAAAATTAAAGGTGATTCCATGTTTAAAAAATTAGTGAGAACTATTTTTGTTTGGATTTCAACCTAATAATCCAAACATTGCAGAATTGTTCTAATGCATGAGAACCAGGAACTGAAACGGGTCAGTATCTAGGCATAGTGAAAATGTGGAATGGGGTGCAAGTAAATAACCTCTATTATCAACTCTCATAAGGAAATATTTTTAGTTTGATTTTTGAATTTCCCTTTTAATCAGAAAGATTATGCTTTTAACTTTGTAAAATAGAAACCCTGAAATGAATAATGATTAATCTACAGAAGTACTGTTATATACTAGCAGTGGTTCTAGGATTGATAAAGCTTGGAAGCTGGTAGACTAGTCAGAATCTTGTGTATCCTGGAGACATTAGGTTATTTCCCCCCGCCCAGTTACACTCATGTAAGCCTGCTGAAGTCAGTAGGGTTGCACGAGTGTAAATAGGAGTTGAATTTGGTTAAGTGTAGGCACACCATTGCTTTAGGATCAATTCTATTATAAATCCTGGCAGGGGAAAAGACATTCAGCTATAATCCATGTGTTGTGATGCCTGCTACTTCCATTACAAAACAGTTTGAAGGAGAATGTCCCATTTGAAATTGGAAGTCTGAAAAACTGCTTCTTATTATATTGATAATTAACCTCCTTCTGGGAGAACTGCCATTCATCTTGTTGGATTTTGAAAAACAAATTGTGAACTCTGGATGATCAACATGTTCAATGAAAGACTACATAAAATGTTATAATGGATTTCAAAGGACACAGGCAACGTATTATTTGTCAATATTCAAACAAAAATAAATACAAACTTGCCTCTGTTCTGTAAATGTAACTCTGTCAAAGCTTGAAACTGCTTTCCTTACTAAAGTGGTCGTCTCTTAATTTATCCACTGGTTTGTTGTATGGCTTCTTAGACCCGCTGTGCTGTTGGCTTTGTTCATAGTTTTTTAAAAAGAATATTGAAGCATCTGTTATGAAAGAAAAACAAAGGAATTTTGCAAACAGATTAAAAAAAACTATTGATAGTGTCCATTTAAGCTGATCTATAATAGAAGAAATCTATTGTAAACTTCATAAGCTAGGGAGCTATTTGTGCATTCTGCACATGAAGCATGCAGCTTTAGGTAGCTGAGCAGCTAAAGGCCAATATACTGAGTTGCAAATATATCCCCTTGGTATTTTTTATTCTTTGCTATTGTATTTTTATAAAATATGAAAAAAATCAGAAAACAGGAGTTAATACATTATATAGACTACCCATGCACAGGATGGGGGAGGTTTTCAAAAGCACAAATGGAAGTTAGCCACCTAACTCCCATTGACTTTGTGTCTAACTGCCATTTGTGTCTATGAAAATCGAAATAATTGTGTATGAACAGTAGTTCAGATGCAGACTTTCAGCCTAGGTGGTCTGAGTGGCTACTTGTTTATACAGATATTCATAGAGTGGAATTGTAAAGAAAGAATTAAAGACCAGGAGGAACAAAGACGCTAATAACCATTCAGTATGTTTATGCTTTATCATAGGAAAAAGATGTTTAGAAAAATGATTATTTTATGTACTCTATTTAATCTTATTATTTATAATAGTTATTATTTATATTTATCATATTTATTATGTTGAATACTACCTTAGTGCATGAGTAGTCACATTGGTTTAATTGGGGCTATGCACAGAGCAAAGTATGAATCAGTGTAAGGGTGTCAGAATCTGGCCTTATGTGATGTTTGGAATAACATTTTTTCAGACATTTTCCTTTTTGCCTCCAAGGGGGCTCCCACTAGCCCGCAGTTTTATAGGACCAGATAGCACATGCTACAAAATCATATCGACTTCACAAGGATTTTTGCCTACTTAAAGGTCTTGATCCTGCAAGGTGCTGAGCACTACCAATTCCCATTACAATGGGAATTGCTGGCACTTGACCTAATGTAGGAGCGCTCAGAATCTTACGGTAGAATATGGGGCTTGATCCTGCATCTGGCACGTATATAGACAATCACAAGCGCTGTATATCATGTTCAAGGTACAATTGAGAACTTGCCTGTTCTCAAGTTCATGGAGCTTTTGTGGGCATGAAATAGCTCAATCAATCTGGGCTTCCACAAGAATTTGAAAACAGTTTTTCATGGTATATTGTTTCAAGCCGAGATTGGTTCCATAGTGAAATCACATGGTACTATTCATTTTTGGTTCACTAAGCCTTTCTCATTTTAACTCTTTTCTGAGCTATTTATAGATTTTATTTGTACGCTCTAAAATAGGAGAAATCTTAGTGTTTCTGATATTTATCCAGCGCCCGGAACCCTTGAGTTTCCCTGGAAATGACTTATTGCTTATATACCATGTTCCATCCCCCAGATACCTCTGAGCTGAGGTCAGTAACTGGCAGTAGCTCTGTGCTGCTGCTTCTTAATATGTTTGCAGGGCCCTAATTTCTCCATAGCGTCTGATGGGAAGGCTAGTGGGAAACATTATCTTGAAATTTCATGGAAAACTGAAATTTCAAGAATGCAAAATTGCTTGAAATTGAAAAGTTTTTTGAAAAACTCAAAGCTTTTGCACAGTTTTAATGATTATAAATTAACAGAACAACACAACCGTAATCAAACAGTACAGCACTGCAGGAGAAGAATTGTTTAGGTTGAGATGAGGGTGAAACAGAAGTGAAGGATGGAGATGAGAGAGAATTTGTAGGTTCAATATCATGAAATCTGATGGAATGTAGAATACTCTGCGTGTGTAAGTAGTTGAAGTTCTGTCACTTGAGACATTTAAAACCTGATTGAATGAAGTGCTAGTAATATGGGGGTACTGGAGTTGATCTATCAGGAATTTCTTATGATTAATTTCTGTTACGAAGCATTTAAAAAGAGGTAAACCTTGAATAGTGTGTGCCAGTGGATTTTGTCTAATTTCCCATCACAATTTCTGTGTTTTTCATTAATGTAGAATTTTTTAATCTGTAAATGAGCAGTTAAGGGATCCAGCCAGTTTGCCATTACTGTATAATCTCTCTCTCTCACTCACTCACTAACTAAAATATAAAATCTACATTACATCCTGATCCATATATAATGGCTGCCATCATGGCCAACACCAGGGATTGATTTAGGAAACTTCAGAGCTATGAGAGTCTGAGCCAGGCTCGTTAGCTGGGAGTTGTAACAGATATACATCCTCCGTGGACTGAGCATAGAGGAGGCATATAACACATCTGACCAGTGATTTATACAAACCCCATTTAAATCAATGGAAGTCTTTCCATTAACTTTAGTAGGGTTTGGATTAGGTCCTAAATAAAGAGCCAAGAGTTTGAAAGGAATATAGGCCCAGGTTATTTTATATTATGTGAGAGTTTTGTATGTTTTCTCATAGTATCCTGTATTGATGGAGTAGAAAAAATATATAATGAATAGAAATTGTAAGGACTGATTTGCCTGATACTGTGAAATATATTGAATGTTAACTATATGGTGTAGATTTCTACAAATCTATATGAACCGTGCTCCTATGTATCTTTTATTATACTTTGTAACAAGTAAGTTATGTAAATTTTTGTAGTGAGTAAATGTTGAAGTCTGTTAGTGTTATAATATTGTAAATGGACCCTTTGAATTGGAAATGGGATTTTTATTTATTTATTTATAATCTCCTTGCAATTATTTAGAGTTTGAGTGGATGGTGTAAGTCACTGGGTTGCTAATGAGTGACAAAGGATTAGTTGTGGCTTATAAGGGGGAACCAGCCTCAACTTTAACTATGGAGTTGGGGTAGGTGCTCCATAAAAATTATGATGCAGCCAAACGACAGACTGTGATGCACAAGAAATGAACCTGTATCACAAAGTGTGGACTGAGTTCCAAATTTTCTCACTTTCAGGAAGCTTGGGTCACGACCTAAGGTTGGTTCCTCTCTAGCAGGGCCGGCTCTGGCTTTTTTGCCGCCCCAGGCAAAAAAGCCTCCGGCCGCCTCCCGCCCCCACCAGCGCGGCAGGGGAGGGCGGCCGGAGCCCCGGGGGGGAGGGCGGTGAGCCCCGGCCGGGGCTCCGCTCTCCCCGGCGGCTGGGGGGAGGGCAGCGAGCCCCAGTCGGGGCTCCTCTCTCCCTGGCAGCCGGAGCCTTTGGAGGAGGGCGGAGTGCCCAGCCGGGGCTCCACTCTTCCCAGCGGCCAGAGCGCCGGGGGGGAGGGCGGCGAGCCCCGGACGGGGCTCCGCTCTCCCCAGCCGCCGGGGGGAGGGCACCGGGCGGGAGGGCAGCTGGAGCCCTGGGAGGAGGGCGGAGTGCCCAGCCGGGGCTCCGCTCTCCACGGCGGCCAGAGCGCCCGGCCAGGGCTCCACTCTCCCCGGCGGCCAGAGCGCCCGGCCGGGGCTCCACTCTCCCTGGCGGCCAGAGCGCCGGGTGGAGGAGGGCAGTGAGCCCGGCCGTGGCCCCCTCTCCCCGGCAGCCGGAGCACCGCACCGCCCCCCTCCAGGTGCCGCCCCAAGCACAAGCTTGGTGGGCTGGTGCCTGGAGCCGGCCCTGCTCTCTAGACTGTATGAGGGGAAGTTGATTCAACATTGTGTAAAATTGCTGTGACAGAAAAAAATATTGAATAGCAAATAATAAAAAAAAAAAAAAAAAAAGTAGACGGGCAGAAAAGAAAAAAATTAAGATAGTGTTTGCAAGAGACACTCCATCAAGCAGTGAAAGAAATTTGTTCTTTCTCAGTGTGCTATGCTGAGTCTATATTGTTTCAGGCGGCTGAATCTTGTACTCAGTCATTCTTCCAAGTTCTTTGGCTAGTCTGTTCCTTTTTTAGTTGTTGACAGTAAAAGAAACCTTCTCCAGAGAATAGTAGTGATAAATGAATAGAAACCAGAACATCTATCTTAGTTATAATTATAACCTTGTGACTTTTAAGGGGTACTTGAGGGATTTCTTGTGCAGAAATTCCCTAGAAGATGTTCATTCATAATAACCGCATCCCCAAATGAAACTGGCAGCAAACCTTTCTCAAGGTCAGTGAAGTATTAAATCATTTAATATTAGTTAAAGGTGGGAAATTGAACTCTTCAGTCTAGATATTGTTGTCATCTATATAGTATATGTCCTCAAACCTGGCAGCAACAGATTGCTTAATCCTCTCTATCCAATGCTGACATAATTATATTGTTGACTTGAAAGAACTGAAGTAGAAGCATAAAGGTAATTAATAGAAATGCATTAAGACTGGCATACCTGATTCACCTTGGCATCCTAGACAGAGATAACTGATGAAACTGACCTGCATGGAAGCTGAATCAGTTGTTTGGTACCAAAAATATTATTCCCAACAAAACTGCTTGGGGTTGCATAAAGTGTTGCCTCATAAGTATTGAGTATCGCTTTTTCAGTATGAAGGATTTATTTGTACAGCACCTAGCACAGTGGAGCACTGATCTTTGATTTGAACCTCTTGGTAATGATGAAATAGGTCAAGGGAAAGATAGTACCATATAGGGCTTGAGTATACCTATGGAAAGTTATGCAAAAAAGGTAAAACTTTGCCAACGCTTCCCATTCCTCCTCTTTTTTATATGAAATCTTTCATGATTTCTCTAATGCATTCTGTCTTCCCTTGTAGAGATTCCCCAGTGGCATTCTGTCCGTTATGTCTGCCCTTCATTCTCCTACGCAGCTTCCCCCACTGCTTCTCTGATTTTAGTCACTCCTGATAAAATATATCAGTCCAGATATGAACTTCATGGCTCAAGAAGCCTATAGTAATAAAGGGGAGGGGTCAGTCTTTCCTTTCTGTTAATCGTATATATTGCTCTTTGAATAATGTTTAGCTTGTTGAATGATATTTAGTTTTGTTGACACATCCCTGTATCTGTGCTAATTGTCAACTAGAAAACTAAGTGGCATTTTTGCACAGATGAGAAAATAACTGCAAAATATGTGAGTGCCTAAGCAATACAAATAGCAATGCAAGAGTAAGACAGTAAAATGTTGCATTAGCAATATTTTTCACTGAAGCAACAAAGAGTTGCACTACATTCCTTAAAATCATTATGATAGCAATAGGACTAGCTTGGTTAGCCAACCAGCCATCCCTAAGTATGAAAAATGATATATAATCGGATAGAGAGGAAAATGGTATGGACGAAAACACATTTCTTAATGTGCTGGGTAGGGGCATATCGATTGTGAAGCAACCTGCAGCCTTCCATTATGAGAACATCCCGTTTATTATCTGTGTCTGCCTATGGTGAAAGAGGTGATCTGGAGCATGTCATGTTAAAATTCCATTCCACAGGCGGAGCCAGCACAGCAAACAACACAGCACAACATGATGTGCAAGCAAAGAAAATAATGCCCATCATCAGTATGTGGTGCTATTCCTAGAAAACTGTTCTAAGAGGGGATTTTAAATCCCCATGTCTGCACTGAAATAGGTTAAAATAATCCTGTGTCTAGATAATTCTATCATTGTTAAAGAGGATAGTCCCAAAGATGGGTAGGAGATGCATATATATGCCATCTTTTGGATGGAGTCTTTTAAAAATTATTTATCTAGCAAGCTAATTGTATCAGGTAATTTACAGATGAAGATGCAAGTCCCTTCTCTGAAGAGTTTAGTCGCAAAGAGGTATTGTTTGTCTGGAAGCTGTCAAACTTCTACTGGAAAGTAGAAAGTCCATCTTCCATCTTATTCTCCAACAAAAGTGTCAGTTATTCAGAGAACAGCTCTTCCTGAGTTCTGCAACATTTTCCAAATCTAAGAATAAGTCATGAGATTGTAGAATAGGAAAAGAGGAGGAGGATTGATGTAGTTCAAGCTAGACAAGAAGAAATTAAAGCTCAACTGCTTTGAAAGATGGATTCCTCCCAGCAGGAACTGAAAGAAGAATTGCACATAAGAATAGAATGTGGAGACAGGTTGCTGGGAAACAGATTAATGAGCTGGAAGATAAATTGAGAGGAAAAATTAAACAGCAGATAGACCCTGCCTTTAGTGTCACAGAGACTGATAGCCATTTCCATGTAACTGAGGGAGCTGTGGGTAAAATTTCTATTTTAAATCCTCATGCTCCCAATTTTCAAACCACTACATGTTTTTTTGATAACCTCTGCTCAACAGGACAACAGGGGTCTGACTCTCCAGTGCTTTTTAGTACTGTAAAGATGTATACACTTTCTCAAAGGGATATGAAATGTTACCATTTGTATTTGTATTTGAGTGGAAAATTCTAATCTGGTAGTATTTTATACCCACTTTGAAGTCATTGTGCTTAGCTGTAAATGACTACAGACAATGCAAGAGGGGGTGAATTGAGACTTATATACTTACCAGGACAACACCCAATGATCTACGGTGGTAAATCATACTGAGAAACATTTATCAGCTAAATGAATCTGGTCAGCTGACTCAGATGAAGTTTCTTTTCTGTCAGTCACTGTAGTCTTGTGATTACTCAGTACAATGAAGCAATCCAAAACTAAAGGCAGGAATGAATTACTTAGCTGCCTCTGATAGGCTTTGTACAAAACTAATTCATGCATGGATTAAGTGTATGTGCAAAAGGAAGGATGAAGCATTTCAAGGACTAGTTTAGAATATACAAAGGCTGGTGAAGCTGACATTATACTAAGTTGCCATTTCTGAGGTACATGATACATTGGTTCCAAATCAATTTTTAGATACTTGGGAGTCCTATAGAGATTCCCAGGACAATGGAGAACCGGCACCAGTTGAAGAAATGCAGCACTGTAAAAGGTTGATTTATGGAAATGGGTCACATTCAACAACAAAATCCAATGCTTAAGAGAATATCCAAGAAGCATCTTAAGAGTTGGAAATGTAGTGACATGGGTATGGATGATGCAACTCCATTCAAGCAGAAAGCAAACTAGCACTTTTGAAGATCGGCTATAGACAGATGAGATGAGACAAATGAGGAATTAAGAGTTAGATGTATTGAGATATTCAGGGCTAAGACCTAGACATAAGAAAATTGTAAGTTACCTTATGTTGAAAGAACTTTTCACTCCAGTGTGGGATAAAAAGAAATTTGTGCAATATCAGCACTCCTTGTGGAATGCAAATTCAGAATTTCGACCTACTCTAATATCTAACCCTTGCTTGGCTAGCTTCTTTCTCAAAAGATCTTTCTCTCTACCATCCTGAAAGCATTTTCTCACTCAGTGTGCTCTGTTCTTGCCAGAAGCTGATTTCCATTTTTCGTCTTTGGTCACCGTGGTTGAACAAAACTCCACTAATGTATACAATTTTTTGTGTCCTTTAAGTGTCAGGAGAATCTGTTGACCCATACCCGGTCTTTTTGTTTTTAAGTCTCTCCTTGCGTAGAGCAAAAATACTGGAAAATTGAGAAATCCTGAACAGTTAATCTTTGAGAATCTGAAAAAAAGAAGAAAAGAAAAGATGGAAACCATCTATTCTGATGGGAAGTCTCTAACAAGCTCTGGCATACTTCAGATCCGTTCACTGATAGGGTTGAGATTCTAGCCCCTTTCCACAAAAGAGCATATGTTTCAAAGTATTGTGGCGCAGATCCTCATCTAATGTAAATTGGCATAGAAGTTAATGGAACTGTGACAGGTTACACCAGCATGAGAATCTGCTCTCATGATATTATTCTTACCATTACCATGAAAGATTGAAAAAACAAAAGTATACAAGGCTTAGTAGTCTAACCGTCTTCTCAGTAACATTGTTTCTTCTTTGAGTGATGGCCCTATTCCATATGTGGGTGCACATGTTTGTTTGTGAACAGTGCCTGATGACCCACAAGTGCATAGTGTGTCCCTTGTGCTCACAGCAGAGGGCATAATAGGTCATGCGAGTTGATACCTCTCCAGTTTCCTCTTACTTCCACATGGCTTGAGTTGGAACCCCTGTTCCTTCGTGCTCTTAATTTTTGCTTAAGAGAGTGACTTCTGTCTGTTATAGATAGTTGTATATAACTGTAGATAGATAGTTTAGTTAGTGAAGTTCTTTCCCTGTTTCGGGACCATTCTATCCTCCCACAACAGGGACTATACCCTAGATCCTGGGTTTTAAAACCTGTCTTCTGCCTGCACTCATTCTCTATGGTGCCTTTACTGCAGCACTCATAGGAATATGCACTCAAAGAAGAAGTACTGACCTTGGAGTAACTTGAGTTCTTTGAGATGTTTTGCCCCTATGTGTGCTCCACCTCCTTCCCTCGGTTGTGGAGGTTCTGCTTTGTGGTCGAGAGGGCAGTGAGTGGCAGCATGTCTGTGTCTCCATATATGCCCTTGTTTGGAGTCATGAGGCACTACTCTGAACAAGCCCATGGACACTGCTTTGCATTCTCTATCCGAGGGCACACAGGCATGCGTGCATCCTACCGTGGAGCATCCATAGGGACAAAACATCTTGAACTCAAGTTACTCCAAGGGTAAGTAAACTCTCCTTTTCTTTAGGAAACTATTGTTATTAATTATTCTCAGATAAAGTAATATCGAGCCTATTGTCTCAAAATATTCTCTTTTATGGAAACGAATGACCTTGAATGGGATACAATTTATTTTGTAATACTATCTGAATTTTTCCTAAATCAATCCATAATTTTTGAGGTTCAGTTTTGCACTCTTATTCATGATGAGTTATTCTTTACTCTGCAAGTAATCCCACTGGAATCAATGGGTATATATGCACAATAAAGTATTACTCAATATAAATGAGAGTAGCAGGATCTAGCCCTATGATAGAACTAGAATGTTGGAGTAATAAAGATATTCAAAGCTACGGTTTGAAAAATAACACAAACAAATATGAATGGAGTTTTAGAAAAAGTACAGGGAGGAAGATGACAGGAAAGCAGAATGGTTTTAAAGTACATTTTATAGAATGAAGTTATACTTTTTACTCTCTTCTGATATTTAGTTCATATTATTTTGAAAAGAAATGGAATGACAAGTTAGTCTTCCACTACTGTTAACATTTTTCTGGGGTAGACATCAGAATTTGTGCATTATTGACAAAATTTAAATTGGATGGTAAAATATTAAAAAGTAGTTGTTCAAATTCTGTCATCTTCCCATGCTAGCGACAAATGAGAATTCACTTGCCTCTACATTTTAAAAAATCTCAATAGGCACACTGTGTATTGGGCCAACTGGAAACTAAGACTCTGATCCTGCAGTTGAGTATGCACTGGCACTTCCCTGGCCTGGCATACAGTCAGCTGCATGAATGAAGTGCAAATATTCCATTCATTTTATTGAACGTTGGCTTGCAGTATAAAAATACAGTACAAAGAGCAATGGGTGGGGTTTCCACAGTTACTGAACATATATGATGAGTATTACCATAACTCATCAGATCAGCAGTCCATCTAGTCCAGTATCCAGGACAATGGAGAACCGGCACCAGTTGAAGAAATGCAGCACTGTAAAAGGTTGATTTATGGAAATGGGTCACATTCAGCAACAAAATCCAATGCTTAAGAGAATAGCCAAGAAGCATCTTAAGATTTGAAAATGTAGTGACATGGGTATGGATGGTGCAGCTCCACTCATCCATTCAAGCAGAAAGCAAAACTAGCACTTTTGAAGATTGGCTATAGACATATGAGATGACAAATGAGGAATTAAGAGTTAAATGTATTGAGATATCCAGGGCTAAGACCTTGTTATGGAATCATTTTATAAATATATTTTGAAAAATGTGTACATTTTAAGTAGCTGTCAATTACAACCTTCATACTATTTCTTTTTGCAGATGCTTCTTTGGCAAAATGCTGTACTCAATTACACCAATGTAAATTTGGACTCAGTCCATTGATTTCAGTGGAATTTTCTGGATTTCCACTAATGTAACTGACAACAGCATCTGGCCTCTGGTTTACAACATGACCTGGAACTGAATGCAGAAGCGGAGGAGAGGCATGTGAAAGGATCACCTACGAGGAAAACTTGGCTAGAGGGACGGGTGAAAATGATGATTTTTGCAGGAGAGTTTTTGGTAGAATGAAGGAAAGAGATATTGGGTATGGTGGGCAGGGAGAAGGTTGCAGTAGTCAAAGCTTAAAATTGCCATAGCATGAATTAGAACTTTGGGAGAAGGGAGGGGAGAGAGAGAGAGAAGGATAAATGCTGGGTTCTTTGCCAGGTTATCGCGACAGTCTGCATGTGGAGATATGAGAAGACCAGCCAAAGGTGACACCAGGTTGGATGTGTAGAGAGTGATGGTGTTTACAATTTTAGGGATTGATCCTGCTCCCATTGACTTTACTGGTGCAGGATCAAGGCCATAGAGAATTGGAAGGAGGAGTATTTGTGTCTTTGGAAGGTTGGATACAGCAAACACCTATGGACCATCTCTAATAATGACCCCTCATACAAAGAACATATGTGAAAGAAACCTTCAGGGCATTCTAAATACATTATATTTCTATTTTGGGGGATGGGGAGGGTGGGAAAGAGATTTTGTTTAACTGACCCACTTATGATAGCGTGCCTTACCCTAATTAGCCGGCCTATTTGCCATCTATTTCTCAAAATATGCTAATATGCTTTTTTCTCCGAATAGATTGAAGTGCCACACAAATTGCTTCCCCAGTTCAAATAATGCTTTACAGATTAATTTTGAAAATGTGAACAATCTCTTGGGTAGCATGGCTCCTTCAGTGTCCCTCCATGAAGATGATTATTTAGTCAAGCAAGGCCGTGGAGACAATCCATATCATAATCCTCGTTGGTTGTTCTCATGTTTTATTCTCTCTTTTGCTCTCTGTCACGTTCTGAACAGTTATGTGCCAGGAGAAGCATCTGGTTAATCTTTAATTCTGTAGTGAACAAATTCTTCTGCCTCTAGCACTGATGTAAAATAATGGGTCTGACCTTTAATTTCAGACCATAGTCTTGTGGGAGAAAATGAAGCATAATACTTCTCCCCCGCCCCCAGCTTCTGGAAGTTACCTCTTTAATACAATCAAAGGCATGGCAGTAACAAGACTCAGGATCCTATTTGGGCAGTTCTAGGGATTTCATTTAGAAGCATTTAGGAAGATGATAATAAGTCTTTTGTAGGAGCTCATACGTGGCATCCTGATGAAGCTTTTCAACTGAGATTCAGTGTAGAGTTTCTCAGGGTCTAGAACTAGGGAGATGCATTTCTTAAAGGTCACTGCATCAATTTTTCCCCTTATGTTTAACCCTTCCAAGAGCCATTCCCCTCCTTTGACTGATTTTCAGTCTCTTCTTTCAGTATATTTCCTAATTATCTCATTGATCTTAACGTAATTCACATGCAAGAAAGTTAATGTGTAGTTAAGTTTGCGGGCATTCCTCAGAGTCATATATTCCTTGTGCCCTTCCAGAACCTAGGAGTTAAATTTCCACAATGCACTCATTGAAGAAAGTGACATTCGGGTACCTCTACAAGAATAGTAGCATTGCACTACAATAAACCACAGATGTTAGAAAACTGGATCAAATTATCACAAACTTACACCACAAATTCTATCCAGGGCCCTTAGTTAGCATTGCAGTTTTCAAGGCAATCTATGCATCTGGGTTTTGGAGTACTTGATACAGTTGGCTTTAAATAGAAACTCTGGTGCAACCTTAAATACAGAGTCGCTATTGCTCTGGAGTCACCGTATGCTAGCCAGAGGGTTTCCAATCCAACTAAACTGGGATGAAAGTGTCCTGGTTTCTTTTCCATGGTGATTTGTTTTTGCTTGTCATTTATATTGAGTTCTGTTGTTTACTGACAGTAGAGAAGTGTAATTGTTTCCACTGATACTAGAATAGCAAATCTTCTCAGTGTAATCTGATGTATAGATTAATCCAGGAGGATTAATCTTTAGGTCACCTGCTGTTTAGAAGCTATATGATAATGACTTCAGTGCAATGTTTTTGACAATTTCCTTTGTTATGTGAAATAAAGTTCAGTAGGCATCAGGTTAAACAATGGATAGCAGCACACAAGAGTTCATTTAAAGCTGACTGCATAAGAGTTTGTTCAAGTAAGTGATGACAAGATTAAGACTGCTCAAGTGTTGCCATAGGGCAGTGGTGCCCAAACCTTTCCTGTCATGCCCCTTCCCCCTTACCAGTTACCCTCCGTACCAACTATAGCACAGTTGGTTCAGCAGAGGAGCTTGGGCTGATGGTGGAGCTGGGGGCAGAACTGGGGATGGGGGAGGAGCTGGGGCTAAAGGTGGAGTTGGCCTTGGGGTGGAAAGGGAATGAGGGCAGCTGGGGGCAGAGCTCCCTCCCGAAATGTTCTCCATGCCCCCCACCCACCCACAGGGGGTGCACCCCACAGTTCAGGGACCACTGTCATAGGGGAAAAACAGACCCTTTTATAAAGATACTTTGTGTTCCATATATAATTACTTCTGTATCATATGCAGAACTTTTCACTCAAAACAGTTTTAAGTTGTACTTCATACTGTAGGTCCAAACTGATTTAGATAGGGGTAAAATCAAGATTTCTGATTCTCTGTTTCCTTTATACTTAGAAACGGGGCCAGGGGTATCCTGCCCCATTAAAGACAATGGTAAAACTCCCATTGATTTCATTGGGACCAGGATTTCACTCAACTCTATTTATGGATAGAAAATGTTCACATTTTCATGAAAAGTGTAATAAAAGTTTTGGCAAAATGTTAATGAATATTTTTCTCTTTTTCAACCAGGTCCATAGTAGGCTGGTTATTTAAAAGAAATTTTTGGAAGTTTTGTCTAAAAAAAGGGGGGTAGGAGAAATTTGAGGCCATTAGTACCAATGTTTTTTATTAGCTCTAATAACACTGCTCTACAGCCAAAATGCTTCTGAAATAAATGTAGTCAAACTTTGCTAATTCTGAGTCACTGAGAACGAAAATGATGCTTAAAATTGTTGATTGGCTCTAGTTTTCAAGATATGCTATTGGGTCAGTATATACGACCCTTGACTTGGGAATGGCAGAGGATAAGTGAGTTCTAAAGGGAAGGGATCTCAATTTAAACCAGAAATGACTAAAATACATCTTTGACTGGATCTATGAATAAATCTATGACTGGGTTTGGACAGTACTTGCTTTTTAGGCAAAACAATGAATGATGCAATTTGAAGCTGATATTGCGTCATACATGATATGAATTGCATCATGTTATTCCTAGAAGTCATGGATGATGCAATCATAACGAAGCTTACATCACTCTGCTGAACAAATTGCCCTATATCAGCTCTAGAAATCATACAGTGTCGTGCTCTCTTATTTGTCAGTGTTTGATTTTTGCAAAGGGACACATTTCTGTTTAGCCAAAGTGAGCAGAGATGCCTCGTACTTGTGTGAACAGTGCAGATAACTTCTGCTATGTTTGTGGTGAAGTGACTTTTGCATCACAAAAGCGCAGTATAACCACTATGGTTAAGAAAGTCTATCGCCTTTATTTTGGCTGCAAAATTGGAGATCAGGACAAGAGGTGGGCCCCACACATATGCTGCAACACTTGTGCAACAAATCTTCGCCAGCGGTTGAACAGGAAAAGGAAATCTATGCCTTTTGCAGTGCCAATGATTTGGAAAGAGCCAACAGATCATACCAGCAATTGTTACTTCTGCATGGTGCCTCCAGTTGGGAAAGGTGTGTCAAAGAAGAAAAAGCGGACTGTGCATTATCCAAACATTTCATCAGCTATACGCCCAGTACCCCATGGAGAAGGACTGCCGGTTCCTGATGCACCAGAATCATTCTGACTTGAGTCAGACGAGGAAGAGGATGAAACTTCTGGTCCTGAACCATCAATGTCACAGGACCCACATTTTCTCCCATCCTCCTCCTCTGAACCACACCTCATAACCCGGGGTGAACTGAATGACCTTGTCAGGGATTTGGAACTACCCAAGAATAAGGCAGAGCTGTTGGGCTCCAGACTACAGCAGTGGAATCTCCTGGCAGGTGATGTTAGGGTTTCCATGTTCCATGACCGTCAAAAGGATCTTGTCCCATTCTTCTTCATGGAAGGTGATCTTGTAGCCTGCAACAACATCGATGGTGTGATGGCAGCCCTCAACATCGTTCACGATCCAGATGAGTGGAGACTGTTCATTGATTCATCGAAGACGAGTCTTAAAGCTGTTTTACTGCATAATGGCAATGTTTTGCCATCAATTCCAGTTGGTCATGCAGTCCATATGAAGGAAACCTATAACAACATGAAACAACTTTTGAGGTGCATAAACTATGACCAACATCAGTGGCAGCTTTGTGGCGATTTGAAGGTTGTTGCTCTCTTGCTTGGTCTGCAGACTGGATACACAAAGTACTGCTGTTTTCTCTGCGAATGGGATAGTCGTGCAAGAGATTCCCACTACATCAAGAAAGATTGGCCACTCCGACAGTCATTGGAGCCTGGGAGGAAAAGGGTTCAGTATCCACCACTTGTTGAATGAAGGAAGATTTTGTTACCATCCTTACACATCAAGCTGGGTCTGATGAAGAACTTTGTCAAGGCCATTGACAAAACACAAGCAGCTTTCAAATACCTCCGTGGAAAATTTCCAAGGTTAAGTGAAGCTAAGATAAAGGAAGGTGTCTTTGTTGGTCCTCAGATTCGTGAACTTCTTCGAGATGATGCATTTGACCATGCACTGGAAAAGACGTCATGGAAAGCCTTCCAGTTAGTGGCAATACATTTTCTCGGAAACAACAAGGCAGACAACTACAGGTTGTTGGTGGAAAACCTGCTCAAGGCATACAAAAGCCTTGGTTGCAACATGTCACTAAAGATACATTTTTTGCACTCTCATCTAGATTTTTTTCCACCGAACTGTGGAGCAGTGAGCGACGAGCACGGCGAGTGATTTCACCAGGACATTGCAACAATGGAGAAACGCTATCAGGGCAAATGGAGCCCATCAATGCTTGCAGACTATTGCTGGACAGTGACCAGAAATGCTCCATTTAATGAATACAAGAGACAAGCCAAGAAGCGCCAAGTAGACACTGAATAGGACTAAACTATGTACATAATAGTTTTTTGCCTTTTGTTTCATAATAAATTTTATTTATATAACCCTTTTGCTGATTTTTAAAGTGTTGCATAAACAGGACAGGTGAAATATATTATCATGTAAGGCAACCATAAACACATGAAAAGACCTAGGTTTACAATTTATGATTAAAACTCTATCTACACAATATACATAGACATAAAATGTAAAAACTTAAATATCTTAGAAACATTAGCCAATCAGTTGTTTTAATTGTCATATTTGAATTCAGCACATCAAAATACATAATAAATAGCACATTTTATTTCTGAAGCAGATGACTTCTCAAAAATTATAGACCAGTGTAATATATGTTACTAGCGATATACGGATTAAAGAAAATATTGGCACAGAGGACTGATCCTGTGACTCACATCCACACAAGTAGTCCTCTTGTGAGTGAGGATTGTAGGATCAGCACATCCCCTTCATATGTTGGGAAGAAACTTTTTTCACTGGAAAATGGAACAAAAATGGATTTTAATGTCCAAAGGCAGCAACTTTAATTGGTAGTATATTTCCAAGACATTATTAATGAACTAATTTTTTCCCATTGGAAACATCCGTAAATGGGAATAATTGTATTTACCTGCATCCCAGAGATGATGTGAGGTGTAGCTAATTGTTTTGTAAAGTATTTTGAAGTCTTTAGGCACATTTTGTGTTGACTTCAGTCTGAAGCCCATTGAAGTCAATGAAAAAATTCTTCATTGATTTCAACAGGAATTGTTCAGGTGTCTGTAAGCATAAAATATTTACTTTTAACTAATATTATTTTTAAATGTTTATTGCAAGATTCTCTTCACTCAGTCAGATTGCGGAGCTCTGTAGTGAATCTGCAATCATTCCCCGTACATCTCTCTCATTGAAATCAATAAGGTTCCTGTACCATCAGAGGAAGCAGACAAGTAGAAGCTATAACCTGCGTGTGGCTGAGAGAAAAGAATGCTGCCTTCGTTTCTTAGTTTTTGAAAATCTCTTTTTCTCTGCTTTTCTGCTACAAAGATAGTCTCAGTTTTGATATTACCAGCTACTGTAGTTAGAATCATCCCTTGTGTTTAATTTTTTTTAAATAAAGGAAAAAATAATAATGGACTTTGAAATAAATGATGATTGAGGGTGTTAGAATGGGATTATAATTTTGGGGTTTCATACAATGTATAAATGGATAACTGACCACAGTCTTCCATTTATATCTTCTGAAATTGAAAAATGATTCTGCTATACACAATGGCTTAGTTAATCAAAACACTTACTCAAGTTTTAAGTGAACCCATAAATTGGACTAAAATCATGTCTACGTTTTAAAAACTGGAAGTGCAAATTGCACTTCTCTGTCTTCTGGGAGAGGAAGGAAACATGAAATTTGGGTGGTCCAAATCTGTGCAGCAGTAAGGGGCTCTAAATCCTGTAGAGGTGCTGACTGTAATGAATGAATGTTTATAATCCTAGATGGACAAAGTCCTAAGAATCATTTTACAGTCATGGATTTGTCATCAGGACAAAAACTCTTTGTGTGTGTGTGTGTGTGTGTGTGTGTGTTTGTGTGTACACACTCTGTTAAGACGCAGTTAGCTACATACACTTGCAGTGATCCTATCACCCTTCTGTTCTATTTACCTTGGATTGTTCATGTTCATTAAACCCCACTTGTTCTGTAAGCTGTCATTGGCTCATCCATATGTCTGCAAGCAGTTTAATGAAATTTAAAAGGGATTGGTGTTTTTAGGTGTCTGGTGACTTAAGTCTCCCTGGCATTTAACAATTCTAATTCTATGTCTCTGCACAGAATTCATCTTTAAGACTAAATTGTTTTTATTCATTCTTGAGGGATATGTTTATAGGATCTATTAGGCTCTTTTTGCTCAGGGCAGAGCGCAATCATTGCAGTTGCATGGTAACTTATTTTCAGAAATCACAATTTCAATCCCATTCCTCCCACCTGTTATATTCAAATTTCAGTCTGTAAAGGTGTTAAGTATTCAATCAATAGACACCTGACCTGTACTCTATACTTAAAATGGACACTGGATAAAATTTCCCAAAGAGTCTAAGTCATTTAGGAGCCTAGATCCCATTTAATTAATTGGTACTGGAGGTCCTAAGTGACTTAGGTGCTTTTGAAAATGATATTTAGGGTCCTAAGTCACTGTAGCACTTAGAAATTTTACCCATTTCTTGTTTAAAAAATAGAAATGATACAAGCTACTCATCCCTCCACAAATAAGTGAGGACTGTAACAAATATCCATGCATCAGGAGGGCTCCCCAACCCTTTAGAGACTGTCTTCTCATCAATTGACCCTGAGAAAAGAGGGGCCAGTGTAGTAGAGCTGGGAAGTTGACAAATGTGGAGAGCGGCTGGGGCTGAACCAAGTGTGTGGGGTTGCACAGAGAACACCTTGCTAGCAGCTCTCCTTTTTTGAGGAGGGGCTGCATCCGAGAACCCTATGCTGAGTGTGTTGGTATAATATGATGGAGAGAAGTGGACCATCAGAGGAAAATGTTCAAAACCATTTAGAGACAGGTTGTAATACCCTTACTCAGCTGAGTAATGGCAATTAATAGGAATATTTGGGAGTAAGGTACCACTCAGCATGAATCAAGATATGCTTATCAGTCACTTGGGGGCTTTACAGGTTTAAGTATGAAATCCTTAATGACTGCACTGTTCTTTGATCTCAGAACACAAGCACCCCTGCTGTCATGTGGGAAGCTTATATAAAGGCTATATAAAATATAAGTGAATAGGGAAAAGTTACAATAGATGTAATAAACTTGGAGTATAAATGTACCACTTCTCACCACTCATTGTTCGCATAAGTGTTAGCCTCTCAAGAAGACAAACTAAACCAATTGGATTCTCACAGACTGGTTTATCATTAGAGCTTGTAAAATAGGATGTGAATTAGAAGATAAAAATGGTAAACTGTTCACTTGAGTGCTAAGGCACGAAGCTGCCCACACCATGACTACCCTACAATTAGATGACAGAACCATTACACACAGCCTGAGTAAATCAGCCAAGCCTTTTCAGAACATTATCAAAACATACATAAGCCTCAAGCCAATCCTCAGTAAACAGACTCCTCCTTCCTGAAATGTCCATGAGACACTTCTGAAGCAGAACTGGTAATTCAGATAGATGTAGGCTAAACTGAAGATTGAAACTCCTGAACCTGTTAAGAACCTTTATTCTGGGAAGGTCCCAGGCACCGACACAATTCTGGCCAACCTCTATTAAATATGTATATAGAAGATTTTCCTCGCTTTACTTCAAATGATTAATTATCTCTTATCAGCTGAAAAATTAGCTCATTCTTCAAACGTAGACTCCATCTTGCTATTTCTTAAAACCAATAAGGTCCTAACCTGGTGCATCTTAAATTGACCCAGAGAGATGATGATCCCCTATTCTAAAATTCATGTGAAATTGCTGTCCTGTTATGTAGATAACATTTTGTTCCCCATTATTAATGAATACGATTCTGGCTTTGTTTTGAGAAGGTCATTTTTTTCTAATTTAAGATAACTGTCCAATATCATCGTCTTTCTTCATGAATTTCAGTCAGAAGACTAGATTCTCTCAAAAGGCTTAGAAAAAGTATGTATTCCTAAAGACATGGATGTCTCTTTGCTGTAGTTAAGGGGGGGAAGAGAGGTTTGGGGCTGGGATTTATCCAGTGGTTAAATGTGCATTTGCAACCCATCAATACATTGCCAAAATGAATCTCTAATTTTAATCTTTCCCTTTTGGGAGAGGAATATGTCTAAAGTGCCCCCACTTGCTTTCTCTGTTCATCACTTCAGTAGTACCTTTAGGCTTGATGCTTAGGAATTATTCCAGTGTCGAGCAGGAGTAGTATTGGGACAGAACAAATTGATGCTTACAAACAGGGAAGAATTGATAGGGGAAGTAGAAGTGGTGGCAACCTGGTGATCATGAGATGCTTGAGTTCAGGATCCTGACAAAAGGAAGAAAGGAGAGCAGGAGAATATGGACCCTAGACTTCAGAAAAGGAGACTTTGACTCCCTCAGGGAACTGGTGGGCAGGATCCCCTGGGAAGCTAATATGAGGAGGAAAGGAGTCCAGGAGAGATGGCTATATTTTAAAGAAGCCTTATTGAGGGCACAGGAACAAACCATCCTGATGTGCAGAAAGAATAGCAAATATGGCAGGTGACCAGCTTGGCTTAACAGAGAAATCTTCAGTGAGCTTAAGGTGACCAGCTTGGCTTAACAGAGAAATCTTCAGTGAGCTTAAGCACAAAAAAGAAGCTTACAAGAAGTGGAAACTTGGACAGATGACTGAGGAGGAGTATAACAATATTACTTGAGCATGCCGGGATGTAATCAGGAAGGCCAAAGGACATTTGGAGTTGCAGTGAGCAAGGGATGTGAAGGGTAACAAGAAGGGTTTCTACAGGTATGTTAGCAACAAGAAGATCAGGGAAAGTGTGGGACCCTTACTGAATGGGGGAGGCAACCTAGTGACAGATGATGTGGAAAAAGCTGAAGTACTCAGTGCTTTTTTTGCCTCGGTCTTCACAGACAAGGGCAGCTCCCAGACTGCTGCACTGGGCAGCACAGTATGGGGAGGAGATGAGCAGCCCGCAGTGTTGAAAGAACAGGTTGAGGACTATTTAGAAAGGCTGGACATGCACAAATCCATGGGTCCAGATCTAATGCATCCGAAGGTGCTGAGGGAGTTCACTGATGTGATTGCAGAGCCATTGGCCATTATCTTTGAAAACTCATGGTGATTGGGGGAGATCCCGGACGATTGGAAAAAGGCAAATATAGTGCCTATCTTTTAAAAAGGAAAAGGAGAAACTGAGGAACTACAGACCAGGAGCCTCACTTCAGTCCCTGGAAAAATCATGGAGCAGGTCCTCAAGGAATCAATTTTGAAGCACTTGGAGGAGAGGAAGGTGATCAGGAACAGTCAACATGGATTCACCAAGGGAAGTCATGCCTGACCAACCTGATTGCCTTCTATGGTGAGATAACTGGCTCTGTGGATATGGGGAAAGTGGTGGACATGATATACCTTGACTTTAGGAAAGCTTTTGATACACTCACCCACAGTATTCTTGCCAGCAAGTAAAAGAAGTATGGATTGGATGAATGGACTATAAGGTGGATAGAAAGCTGGCTAGATCCTCGGGCTCAATGGATAGTGATCAACGGCTCGATGTCTAGTTGGCAGCCAGTATCAAGTGGAGTTCCCCAGGGGTCTGTCCTGGGTCCAGTTTTGTTCATCTTCATTAATGATTGGGATGATAGGATGGGATGAACCCTCAGCAAGTTTGCGGATGACACTAAGCTGGGGGGAGAGGTAGATAGGCTGGAGGGTAGGGATAGGGTCCAGAGTGACCTAGACAAATTGGAGGATTGGGCCAAAAGAAATCTGATGAGGTTCAACAAGGACAAGTGCAGAGTCCTGCACTTAGGAAGAAAGAATCCCATGCAATGCTACAGGCTGGGGACTGACTGGCTAAGCAGCAGTTCTTCAGAAAAGGACCTGGGGATTACAGTGGACGAGAAGTAGGATATGAGTCAACAGTGTGCCCTTGTTGCCAAGAAAGCTAACGGCAGATTGGGCTGCATTAGTAGGAGCATTGCCAGCAGATTGACGGAAGTGAATATTCCTATCTATTTGGCGCTGGTGAGGCCTCACCTGGAGTATTGCGTCCAGTTTTGGGCCCGCCACTACGGAATGGATGTGGACAAATTGGAGAGAGTCCAGCAGAGGGCAACGAAAATGATTAGGGGGCTGGAGCACATGACTTATGAGGAGAGGCTGAGGGAACTGGGCTTATTTAGTCTGCAGAAAAGAAGAGTGAGGGGGGATTTGATAGCAGCCTTCAACTACCGGAGGGGGGGTTCCAAAGAGGATGGAGCTTGGCTGTTCTCGGTGGCAGATGATAGAACAAGGAGGAATGGTTTCAAGTTGCAGTCGGAGGAGGTCTAGGTTGGGTATTAGGAAAAATTATTTCACTAGGAGGGTGGTGAAGCACTGGAATGGGTTAACTAGGGAGGTGGTGGAATCTCCATCCCTAGAGGTTTTTAAGGCCCAGCTTGGCAAAGCCCTGGCTGGGATGATTTAGTTGGGGTTGGTCCTGCTTTGAGCAGGGGTTGGAGTAAATGACCTCCTGATGTCTCTATGATTCTATGATAATTTGATTTTGCTTTACTAATGAAATACTAGAAAATGAAGCTTAGGAAAGATTGTGTATTGGCTAGAAGATGGGCTTAATAATCTGATTGAAAATATCTAGCTCGAGTTTTTATAATTCTATGATATGCAGAAGATATTGCCATCTCAAACTCCCTCTTATGACGAACATTTATTTGAGTTCTTTACTAGTAAAACTGGGGTAGAGTTTTGAATCTGTGTCTTTTGACCTTAAGTTCACCTTTTTGGGGACACAAGCAGTGGCCACTAACTCATTTAAATATGGAAAGGTATCCAGGTCCACAAATATGAAAAATAATTTAAGTTAAATTGCAAACCAGTCATTCAGAAAATCACTTGATATCTAACTGTCAGGGCCTGACTCCCACTTTTATTGATTTGGAGGGTTAATGCCCTTAAAGTAGCCTACGTCCCCAAAATGTTTCCTCTTTTTTCCTCTAGTCTCTCCTATTTTTGTTCAGTAGAGGTCTTCAAACAGGTTAATGAAATCTCTACTTGAATTTTCCCCAGTCATTGATCCACTTTAAACAATCTGTCCTTTATCAAACAGCATTATGGTATTCTTAAACATGCATTATTTTCTCAAATTTCAGCTGTTGTATTTAGTCCTCTAATTTAATAATATATCTATTCAGAATAGAATAAACACTCATAAGATTTCCCTTCCCTACCTCAGCCGGTTATTTATTTGGAATGTAACGGAGAATGCATACGCTCTCTCTCTCTCTCTCTCATGGTGGGAATGGCTCATGACTTTTGCCCCACCTAGGGTGAATCTCCCTTTGTTTTCCATAATCTTATTACATCCAGATACTTCCCTTCAGCTGCAAAGAAGCATAAGGAGAGATGGAGGAAGCACAGGCCATGACACATTAATGACCTTTTGGAGAACAAAATATAGTAGTGGTAAATTAAGGTTTCAGTTATCCAACATTCTATCTCATCAATATTTACAAATGAGACAACTGTTGTATAAATAAATACTCAGGACAAGGTATTAATCCTACATTTGTGAGAAAGTTTTTGAAAAAAAAATTAGGCATAAGAAAATTGTAAGTTACCTTATGTTAAAAAAAAAACTTTTCACTTCATATTATTTTGAAAAGAAGTGGAATGACAAGTTAGTCTTCCACTACTGTTAACATTTTCTCTGGGGTAGACATCAGGGTTTGTGCATTATTGACAAAATCTAAATTGGATGGTAAAATATTAAAAAGTAGTTGTTCAAATTCTGTCATCTTCCCATGCTTGTGACAAATGAGAATTCACTTGCCTCTATATTTTTCAAAATCTCAATGGGCATGGTGTATATTGAGCCAACTGGAAACAAAGACTCTGATCCTGCAGTTGAGTATGCACTGGCACTTCCCTGGCCTGGCATACAGTCAGCTGCACGAATGAAGTGCAAATATTCCATTCATTTTATTGAATGTTGGCTTGCAGTATAAAAATACAGTACAAAGAGCAATGGGTGGGGTTTCCACAGTTACTGAACATATATGAGAATTACCGTAACTCATCAGACCAGCGGTCCATCTAGTCCAGTATCCTGTCTCCAGTTCTACTTGATGCTTCAGAGGAACTTGCCATAATACCAATATTGAACAGCTATAAAATAGCTAAGCTTGGCAGAATTTGATTTTTATTTCTTTATAATTTTGATGGGGAATATTGATTATTTTTATCTATTTTGATTTTCACAGTTGCAGGAAATTATGGGGGGGAGGCAGACAATTATTTAATGACAGTAGACATTGAGATTTAAAATGTTAAAGCCTTATAACTGTTAAAACACAAATTGTCAACATTGCATGTCAAAATATACCAAGTAAATAGCCTTATATTAAATTCTGATATGTTCTAAACAGCATTTTTAATTTTTTTCCCATCATTTATTTAGCCAATCAATAAATTTCTATTATTATCGATGGAAATATTTTTTCCAGTTTGTGTGTGTACAGTGAAATTGATGTTTATTGACATTTATTGATAAATTCCTTCCAAGCCTAAAAATCATAAAATCATAGAAATGTAGTGCTGGAAGGGACTTCAGTAGGTCATCTGGTCCAGTCCCTTTCACTGAGGCAGGACTAAGTATTATCTAGACCATCCCTGACAGATATTTGTCTAACCCAGGGGTCAGCAACGTTTGGCACGCGGCTCGCCAGGGTAAGCACCGTAGCGGGCTGGGCCAGTTTATTTACCTGCTGATGTGGCAGGTTCGGCCGATCGTGGCCCCCACTCACCGCGGTTCGCCGTCCCGGGCCCATGGGGGCGGCGGGAAGCGGTGCGGGCGAGGGATGTGCTGGCCGCGGTTTCCCGACGCCCCCATGGGCCCGGGACGGTGAACTGCGGCCAGTGGGGGCCACAATCAGCCGAACCTGCCGCATCAGCAGGTAAATAAACTGGCCCAGCCCGCTAGGGTGCTTACCCTGGCGAGCCCTGGTCTAACCTGTCTTAAAAACCTCTGACACAGTGATTCCACAACCGCCCTAGGTAATTTGTTCCTGTGCTTAACTACTCTTATTTAGGAAGTTTTTACTAATATCTAACCTAAATCTCCCTTGCTGCAATTGAACCCATTACTTCTTGTCCTGTTCTCAGTGGATAAAGAGAACAATTTATCACCCTCCTCTTTATAACAACCTTTTACATACTTGAAGACTGTTATTATGTCCCCCTTCAGTCTTTTCCAGACTCACCAAACCAGATTTCTCAGTCTTTTCTCATAGGTCTTGTTTTATACATCTTTAATCATGTTGGTTGCTCTCCTCTGGACTTTCTTCAGTTTGTCCACATCCTTCCTGAAATGTCATGCCCAGAACTGGACACAGTACTCCAGTTGAGTCTTATCAGTGCTGAGTGGAAGAATTACTTCTTGTGTCTTGCTTACAACACTTCTTCTAATAAATCCCAGAATGATGTTCACTTTTTTAAAAAACAGTATTACATTGTTGACTCGTATTTAATTTGTGATAACCCCTAGATGTTTTTCTGAGTACTCCTTCCTAGGCAGTCATTTTCCCATTTTGTATTTATGTAACTGATTATTCCTTCCTAAGTGTAGTACTTTGCATTTCTTCTTATTGAACGCCATCTTATATATTTCAGACCATTTCTCCAGTTTGTCCAGATAATTTTGAATTCTGATCCTGTCCTCCAAAGCCCTTGGAACTCCGTCCAGCTTGGTATCGTCAGCAAACTTTATAAGTTTACTTGCTATGCTGTTATCCAAATAATTTATGAAGATATTGAATAGAACCAGACCCCCGACAGATCTGTGAGGGACTCCACTGGTTATGCCCATCTAGCTTGATTTATAACTATTCTCTGAATATTGTTTTCCAACCAGTTGTGCAACCACCTTCTAGTAGGTTCACCTAGGCTATATTTCCCTAGTTTGCTCATAAGAAGGTCATGGGAGACAGTATCAAAACCCTTCCTAAAGTCTATATATGTCACATCTATTGCTACTCCTAATCTACAAGGCTTGTTACCCTGTGAGAGATGGATATTAGTTTGATATGATTTATTCTTGATAAATCCATGTTCACTGTTACTTATCACCTTATTATCTTTAAGTGATTACAAATTGATTGATTATTTGCTCCAGTATGTTTCTGGGTATCCAAGTTAAGCTGACTGTTCTGTAATTCCCTGGGTTGTCCTTATTCCACTTTTGATAGATATTATATTTGTCTTTTTCCAGTCCTCTGATCCTCATGATCCTCCATGAGTTCTCAAAGATAAAGCTAATGGCTCAGAGATCTCTTCAGCCAGTTCTTAAGTATTCTAGCATGTATTTCATCAGACCCTGCCAACTTGAAGACATCTATTTTGTCTAAGTAATTCTTAACTTGTTCTTTCCCTATTTTAACTTCAAATACTATCCCATTTACACTGATGTTCACTATAGTCGTGTCCATTCCCTGCTTATTTTTTTGGTGAAAACTAAAACAAACAAGGCATTGAAAACTTCGGCTATTGTTGAGTTTTCTGTTATTATCTTTCCCTTCTCATTGAGTATTGGGCCTATCCTGTCCTTGGACTTCCTCTTGCTTCTAATGTATTTGTAAAATGTTTCCTTGTTACCCTTTATGTCCGTAGGTAGTTTAACCTCATTTTGCTAGGTGGCCTGTCTAATTTTGTCCCTATATGCTTTTTATATTAATCCTGTGTAATTTGACGTAGTTTCCACTTTTTGTAAAACAGTTGGAATATAAATATTGTACTTTCATTTTAGTGTACAGCAAGTCATTGTCTGTATGAAATTTTAGTTTGTATTGACTTCGCTAGTGCTTTTTATGTAACCTGTTGTAAACTTAGGCAGATATCTAGATGAGTTGATGTACCCCCCTGGAAGTCCTCTGTGCATCCCAAGATGTCATGTACCCCAGGTTGAGAACCACTGACCCATCCCATCAGCTAGTGGTTAACTCTGACCTTGAAGAATGATTGATTGTTTATATTTGTGTGTGTGTGTGTGTGTGTGTGTTTTCTTCTTGGAATATATATATTTTTTGTATACATTGTATTCAGGTCTACTGAATTTTCATCTCTTGGCTTTTTAACCCCTGACTACCAACCCCTTAGTTTAAAAAATAAAATAAAGCACCTCCAGCATGTTTCAGTGTTTTGATTCACTAGAATTTACTGGTGTGTTTTTACATCTAAGTAGTTTCTTTTTTGTCCATGATGCTCTCTGCTTTTGCTGCATCATGTCTGGGAGAAGTGCTCTTATGTTTGAGAGGTTCCCCTCCCTCCCAATGTAAAAGATTAATTTAGTTTTCATGCAGTGAGGACAAACATTAAGCGTAAGTTAACACAACCAATGTATTTGCATATGATAGTGTAATAGCTTTGATATTACAGGAGTAAAGATCCAGTGAAGGCTAAATGAAAATATATGAAATAAATATAAACTCAGTCTGGCCTTAAAGGACTTTTAAATTTATTGTTAATTTAGATAAATGTCACAAATTACATTTTTGACATCTCATTAGTTAAGTTGATTACAATAGAGGTGGTAAGTATGCTAAGTATTTTAAAATGTGAAGTGAGAGCTTTGATTGCAAGAGATGACTGAGAATTAGAGAGGAAAATCAAAGTGGTTTTTTTGCCGTCTTTACTGCAGTGTCATATTTTTAGACAGAATCAACGTGGTTTCATGTCAATTTATTAAAAATCATTCACGGTTATTAAAAAAAACAAAATTAAGTTCAAATGTTTTTCCTTTGAATTAAAAACTTGATTATACTGTCCAGATGCTGAATTTTGGGGCAGTTCTTAAGGTCTGGTGGCACAGTGAAGTGGTATATAAGGATCTTTATTAGGGTCCCCAATCTTGGTCACATGCTTCCAGGCCAGCAGGGATTGAGCTGCTATGGATGTAGTGCACTTAGCCCCATATAGGGCAGAGAGAGGGAATAAGGACGATCTTGTGATGAAGGCACTGGACAGGGATGTAGGAGATTTGTGTGGCCTTAGGAAGTCACTTAATCTCTGTCTATCTGAATTCCCTACCTGTAAAATGTGTATGTTTACCTGGATCAATGTTGGAATTGGTGTTGCCAACTCATGATTTTATCACAAGTCTCGCAATATTTGCTCTTTTTCTTGAACATCCACTGTTGAACCTGGTTATTACTTATGAATCTCAGCTTGTATTTTAAATAAAAGCTAAGTTTCTAGCTCTCGTGGTTATGGAGAAAAGCTTAAAAAACAGAGGGGCGGACACCTCAAATGTAAGGAACTGGCACCAGGAAGTCTCTGCAAACAAATAAAAAGACACTAAAATTTATGGTTTATAAATTATGAAAATTTTAAAATAAATCTCAATCTCATGATTTTGGGGAGCCTGACTCCCAAAATTTTTCCCAATTTTTGAATGCTTGGGAATGGCAGTACTCACAGGGTTGAGCCTTTTTTTCAGATTTGGCTATCTGGCAGGAATCAATATCCATAATATATCTTAGCACTGAGTTCGGATGTAACCTTTCAAATAGCATGTTGATAGCTTGGGACAAAATTTGTCTGAGGATACATGGAAATGGAGCTTTGGCAGGACAGCAGACATCCTTGGATTTTTGCAGAGTCAGCCATGGTCTCCCACAGTGGAAATTTGGCACCTCATGCATGAGAATAATCTTAAAAAGTCTCTTTCATAGAATATCAGCGTTGGAAGGGACCTCAGGAGGTCATCTAATCCAACCCCCTGCTCAAAGCAGGACCAATCCCCAACTAAATCATCCCAGCCAAGGCTTTGTCAAGCCTGACTTTAAAAACCTCTAAGGAAGGAGATTCTACCATCTCCCTAGGTAACCCATTCCAGTGCTTCCCACCTTCCCAGTGAAAACGTTTTTCCTAGTATCCAACCTAAACCTCCCCCACTGCAACTTGAGACCATTACTCCTTGTTCTGTCATCTGCTACCACTGAGAACAGTCTAGATCCATCCTCTTTGGAACCCCCTTTCAGGTAGTTGAAAGCAGCTATCAAATCCCACCTCATTCTTCTCTTCTTCAGAGTAAACAATCCCAGTTCCCTCAGCCTCTCCTCATAAGTCATGTACTCCAGCCCCCTAATCATTTTTTTGTTGCCCTCCGCTGGACTCTTTCCAATTTTTCCACATCCTTCTTATAGTGTGGGGCCCAAAACTGGACACAGTACTCCAGATGAGGCCTCACCAATGTTGAATAGAGGGGAATGATCACGTCCCTCGATCTGCTGGCAATGCCCCTACTTATACAGCCCAAAATGCCGTTAGCCTTCTTGGCAACAAGGGTACACTGTAGACTCATATCCAGCTTCTCGTCCATTGTAACCCATAGGTCCTTTTCTGCAGAACTGCTGCCTAGCCATTCGGTCCCTAGTCTGTAGCAGTGCATGGGATTCTTCCATCGTAAGTGCAGGACTCTGCACTTGTCCTTGTTGAACCTCATCAGATTTCTTTCGGTCCAATCCTCTAATTTGCCTAGGTCCCTCTGTATCCTATCCCTACCCACCAGCGTATCTACCACTCCTCCCAGTTTAATGTCATCTGCAAACTTGCTGAGGGTGCACCATCCTCCAGATCATTAATGAAGATACTGAACAAAACTGGCCCCAGGACCGACCCTGAGGGTACTCCGCTTGATACTGGCTGCCAACTATACATGCAGCCATTGATCACTACCCGTTGAGCCATTGATCACTCCCGTTGAATCCATCGATCTAGCCAGCTTTCTATCCACCTTATAGTCCATTCATCCAGCCCATACCTTCTTGTTACTCTTAACATCTCTTGCTAGCTGTAACTCCAAGTGTGGTTTGGCCTTCCTGATTTCACTCCTGCATGCCTGAGCAATATTTTTATACTCCTCCCTGGTTATTTGTTCAATCGTCCACTTCTTGTAAGCTTCTTTTTTGTGTTTAAGATCAGCAAGGATTTCACTGTTAAGCCAAGCTGGTCGCATGCCATATTTACTATTCTTTCTACACATTGGGATAGTTTGTTCCTGCAACCTCAATAAGGATTCTTTAAAATACAGCCAGCTCTCCAGGACTCCTTCCCCCCCGCTCATGTTATTCTCCCAGGGGATCCTGCCCATCAGTTCCCTGAGGGAGTCAAAGTCTGCTTTTCTGAAGTCCAGGGTTCGTATTCTGCTGCTCTCCTTTCTTCCTTGTGTCAGGATCCTGAACTCGACCATCTCATGGTCACTGCCTCCCAGGTTCCCATCTACTTTTGCTTCCCTTACTAATTCTTCCCTGTTTGTGAGCAGCAGGTCAAGAAGAGCTCGGCCCCTAGTTGGTTCCTCCAGCACTTGCACCAGGAAATTGTCCCCTACACTTTCCAAAAACTTCCTGGTATGTCTGTGCACCGCTGTATTGCTCTCCCAACAGATATCAGGGTGATTGAAGTCTCCCATGAGAACCAGCACCTGTGATCTAGTAACTTCTGTTAGTTGCCAGAAGAAAGCCTTGTCCACCTCATCCCCCTGGTCTGGTGGTCTATAGTAGACTCCCACTATGGCATCACCCTTGTTGCTCACACTTCTGAACTTAATCCAGAGACTCTCAGCTTTTTCTGCAGTTTCATACCAGAGCAGTCATACTGCTCTCTTAAATACAATGCAACTCTCCCACCTTTTCTGCCCTGCCTGTCCTTCCTGAACAGTTTATATCCATACATGACAGTACTCCAGTCATGTGAGTTATCCCACCAAGTCTCTGTTATTCCAATCATATCATAGTTCCTTGACCGTGCCAGGACTTCCAGTTCTCCCTGCTTGTTTCCCAGGCTTCTTGCATTTGTGTATAGGCACTTAAGATAACTCGCTGATCGTCCCGCTTTCTCAGTATGAGACAGGAGTCCTCCCCTCTTGCGCTCTCCTGTTCATGCTTCCTCCTGGTATTCCATTTTCCCACTTACCTCAGGGCTGATGGGTTAGTGCTTAAATGCTTCTAAATCAAGAGAAATCAGGAGCAAAAATGGAGTAAGAGACATTTTAGTAGCATTACTTAAAATGCAAGTATCGCCCAACATAACAAGAATACAAAACACAGATTATCTCCTCTTTGTCAAGAGCATGTCCTGACAGAAAATTAAATGAAAAAGGAATGCTAAAATGAATTAACTGTATTTAATGTATTACAAGAGTCAACCAAGTTTTGATTAGATTTTAGTTGGTTCTTCACCATCCTGATACACCATATATCGGAGCCAGTGATTTTGAGCATAAATTTTAAGGAGATAGTGTCATAACCAGGGATCCTAGAAATCCGTTTGCCACGGAAAACACAGAATTTGTGTTTTTACAAAGAATCTTTAGTTTTTACATTTTGTGAAAAAATAAACATATATTAACTAGTAACTTAATTTTACTGAAAGTGATAGTGTCACTTATTCAACGAGCACAACCTTTCCTTATTGTGGTTGATTTTTGAATGCACTTTAAATTTACATAGTTAAACATACTCCAATAAACTGCTTCTGGCATAGAAGTTACGGTGTATAGGGGTTCGTGTTTTAATGCATCTCAGATTTCAATTCAGTCTCCAGACGCAACTAATGAAAGTTATGAAAAGATGCTGAAAACTTTAAAATTCACCCCTAAAGACCATGTCACTGAGTTTGACAAGGACAAATTTCTTGTTGATGATAATGTGCGGTTCCATACTGCAAGGCTGTAGATTACCATCGAAGGCAGACAACTGTAGAATATATGGAACGCGCTAAACAAACTGTGTGAGAATCATTTCTTCTGGATTTAAAAATTTCATTTGTACTTTCCTTGATGAAATTTACATTCCAGCTTTTTCAATGTCCACAATGGACAGCTAAAAATGTAATTGGATATTGATTACATTTTAGCCTAAAGAGATTTCTCCTGCTAAAGATAGTGACAACAGCACTGTTATTCCAGATTTGAGAACCTCTATAAGTCTGCATTGAGAGAAAGGCAAATCTAAAAATATTTTGTAATTTTTTTGCATGAAAAATACTGTCTGTGCTACTCTAAACATTCTATTTCTCATGTAAATGTTGCCTAGGTTTCTCCATGGCACCTTTTCATAGTAAAATATAAGAATAGATTCACCACATATTTATCTTTAATTGAGTATTGTTCATAATTGTATACCCCAAACATCATTTCTCTCCTTTATTAGACAGATGAAGTCGGGGGAAAGATACAGACATATTTCCTTTCTCACATTACCCAAGGATGATAAGGCAGGACTAGTTTTTGGAGGGAGAGGGAGAGGGATAGGAGGATGGTGGTTTTTCTTTTCCTTTAAATCTCTACAAACTATGGGGCACTCAGGAACTCCGAGATGTTGAAGCAGATACTGTTTGTAGCAATTAATGAAGCTGAGGGACAATAAAGGGAAGATCAAGTCATGTTTTGCTACTTGTATTCGAATTCCATAGTACGAGAGCATTTACAGTGTTGGTAGGAGCTTCAATATGGCGCTCTAATATAGTAAAATGGCTTACATGTTATCATTGCTGTGCTTTTATATTTATCATAGAAATAGCCAGAAAAGTCACGGAATCCCAAATGACTTAGTTAACAAACTAGGGAAAGGAAAGAGACATCAGTGCCAAAAGGAAGGGGTAAATGGATTGACTGATTGATTGCCACAAAGAGAATTAGGTAGTCAAACAGATACAAAGTATTAATTACCACTGCAATGGATATAGACAAGATGGCAAGGTTTTATCATATATAGAGAGACTGAGTCTATGCTATGACCAGGAAAGAGGTGTGGAAAAAGTAATGAGCAGGAAATGAGGCAGCATTATTATAAGGCAAGAAGGCTTAGATATTGTAACTTTTGATTTATGTATTCCCAATTAGTAGTTTAGAGATAAGGACTAAAAACCAAACTATACCCTTTAAGGTTCAAACCTCTAGGGGATGGTTACAGATAATTTAATTTAGTCGAGGACTCTGAATGACAGAATAAGTGATAAAATTAAAAACTTTAATATTCAATAGTTAAGCAAACAGGCATTACAATATAACCATGCACTGCATTTATATTTGCATTCTGAGATGAAGTGCATTTAGGGGTGATCATTCCCTGAATGGGAAGAACGGGTATAATCCTTTCTCTAATGATACGTTGATGGTGGATGGGTATGCCTATCTAAAACCAAGATGCTACCCTTTTTATAATAAATTATAATAACAACCATTAGTGAATTAATGTTTAATCTACCTTTTTCCTTATCTATATTTCTGTTACCATAATGAAATATTTTCTACCCTCTCATTGGCTATTTAATATTAAACATCATCTGAATTAGCATCAGCGTAAATATCATATAAATTTCTATTAACATAGATTAACATTTCATCTAAAACACATGTAAAAACCAGTTAGAACCAATACTGTTTACAACATGACCTGAGGTTAAACTTGCCTCTAACTCTAATTTGCCTTTGAATTGTCTCACTTGGTTTTACACATATTTTACCAGGCCTCGCTTGACTATTGGCAAGCCTATTTTTAGGAAATAGATTTCTGGGCCTACTTACATTACAACACATTTCTATATAACATAAGCAAGCATTATCTCTATAGGTTACAATATAAAAAGAACGATGCAGAAAAAGAGGAATTAGATGATGAGATATGAAATAAGAGAGGAAAAGAGAGATCTGAAGCAAGATGGGATTTAATGATGTGGAAGAGAGGTGATTAGGGACAAAAGAAAAATAGAATTTAGAGATGAGAAAATCCTATTAATTAAGTTATCCAATACATCTCCTTGCCTCTGCAGTATATTTTTCTAATGCAGTGATTCTTAACCCTTTCCATGCACAAACCCCCTTCCCATTTAACCAGGACTCTACTCCATTTAACTTTATAGAAAGGACTCAGTAGTTGCAAACCCCAGACACTTGGTTGTAACCTCCAGATTAAGAACTTTTCTAGTGCTTTGTCTGGGCTAATTTTAAGTTATTGGGTTTTTGTTTTTACCTGTGGCTCTCCAAAATGTTCATTCCACCAGTCCCTTCAGAGGAGAAATCCTCTGATTTAACACCTTTCCTCCAAAAATTCCAGTAATCTCCGTTGCTTGGATTCCATTCTGTAGACTAACTGAAAGGTCTCTGCAGGTCACAACCAGAGAGTCACCTTTTTACGCCATGTTACTTTGGAATGCTTCTATTGTCATTCATTTCAGTGTTGTTTTTATCCAAGCTGAGTAGGTGAAAGCAGCAGTTCAGCACACACAGCACAAAACACTCCCATTGGGAAAGGATTCATGCCATTTTAACTCCTTTTTCTTTTGATTTAATTTAGCTTCTCACTGTATGTCTGTTACCAGGCCCATTCTCTTGTCTCTTGGTTATCTCTTGTTTATATTTTTAAGGTATGGTATAGGAAAATTCACCTGTCTGTTCCTCTAGAAAGCTACTTGAGAGACATTTACATCACAATGAAAATGATGGGTTCCTCAGACATCATTACATTCTCAAAGATGTGACCATGTTCTTTGATATCATGTTTTTGAGACTTACTTTGGCACGAGCTTACCTTTCAGTTGAAATTTGATTTATCTTGGACTGTAAGATAGTGATAAGTGTGCATCTTTCACTGAAGGAAATGCCAGCAAAATTATGTAAAGGAACTCCATTCAGTTTTCATCAGAGAACAGTTTAGATCATAGAATCGTAGGACTGGAAGGGACCTCGAAAGGTCATCTAGTCCAGTCCCCTGCACTCATGGCAGGACTAATTATTATCTAGACCAGGGATCAGCAACCTTTGGCATGTGGCCCGTCAGGGAAAGTTGCTGGCGGGCGGGGACGGTTTGTTTACCTGCAGTGTCCGCAATTTCGGACGATCACAGGTCCCACTGGCCATGGTTCGCTGTTCCAGGCAAATGGGGGCTGCGGGAAGCAGCATGGGCCAAGGGATGCGCTGGCTGCCACTTCCCACAGCCCCCATTGGCCTGGAACGGTGAACCGTGGCCAGTGGGAGCTGCGATCGGCCAAACCTGTGGAGACTGCAGGTAACCAAACCGACCTGGCCCGCCAGCGGATTTCCCTGATGGGTCGTGTGCCAAAAGTTGCCGATCCCTAATCTAGACCATCCCTGACAGGTGTTTGCCTAACCTGCTTTTAAAAATCTCCAATGATGGAGATTCCACAACATCCCTTGGCAATTTATTCCTGTGCTTAACCACCCTGACAGGAAGATTTTTTTCCTAATGTCCAACATAAACGTCCCTTGCTGCAGTTTAAGCCCATTGCTTCTTGTCCTATCCTCAGAAGTTAAGGAGAACAGTTTTTCTCCCTCCTCCTTGTAACAAGCTTTAATGTACTTGAAAACTGTTATCATGTCCCCTCTCAGTCTTTTCCAAACTAAACAAACCCAATTTTTTCAATCTTCCCTCCTGGGTCATGTTTTCTAGACCTTTAATCATTTTTGTTGCTTTTTGGACTTTCTCCAATTTGTCCACATCTTTCCTGAAATGTGGCCCCCAGAACTGGACACAATACTCCAGATGAGATTTTATCAGTGGGGAGTAGAGTGAAACAAAACAATGAAATAGAAGGACATCAAAAGCAGTACCTATCTAGTAGACTGATAAACGGGGTTCTGTTTCAAAGTCAGCCAAAGTGATGGAGATATAGTGAACCATCACCTAAGGTAGAATGAGTAAAAGGAGAGGATTTGCTGCAGTAGAATGTGGATAAGGAAAGCTGTCCTGTAAAGTTACAAGCAAAATTTGGTCCAATGTGCTGGGAGAGAGGGGAAGAAGGGTCAGTCTTAAAATGGCATGATTTATAGTCTATTAGACTGGAGAAAAGCTAAATCTGCCACTGGTAAACTAGCAGCTTTTGGAGGTCCTGAAAAGTTTAATACTGGGTATTCACCATTCATGTAGACATTTTGTTTCACCTATATTATTTTTAGACTTTCTAAAAAGGTATCTTGAAGAAAAGCCATCCCAGTTCAGATATTTGAATCAATGGGCTTCCTATAGAATAGAGAGGATTATTTAAGTCACCTTATTATAACATTTCTTGAAATAGGGTAGCTGACAATATACTGTTATGCCCATCTTGTAAATAGGAGAACTGAACATGAATGAGGGAGTGCTACACTGAATCTTCCACCCCGTGCCTAATAAGTCTATCAACCCGCAGTACATCTCAGAACAGTTCTGTTAGATAAGCCTGACATTGCTCAGCAAAGTCCTTAGTTTTCAGTGTCACAAAGTTGCCAAATTCCCATTAGTGATGGTCCCAATCAAATAAAGCTTGCTGAAATCAAACCAAATCTGAAGCAAGTTGCTTTTATTTCCCAAAGTCAGGGGCTAGTCAATCCATCTCCTTTATTTTGCTTTTCAAATGAGGGCGTTGTTTACTTACTGTTAAACTGTAGATGCCATTGGCAGCAATTTAGTGGAACAGGCTTCTTAAGAAAAATTATCAGGGAAAAATGAATATACAAACCAAGCCTAAATACCAAGCACTTAGGAAATGTGTATAAATATGGAAAAGTATTCATAGTGACTATTAAAAAGAGCAAAAAATGCCAAAGTAACAAAATAGGGGTTTTTAAAAGAGAAATATATGTATATATCTAACTATATGCTTAGAAAGATAACTGCTGTATAAATGCCCCAAAAATCAAATTGTATGTGAGGTGAAATTGGACAAGAGGGTTGCTGAAAGGAATTTTTAAAGAAGTATGAAATAAAATATGATAGCAAAAGGAAGTTAAAGGAAGCTTCAAGTGGCAAGAAGAGAGGAAGTATTCTAAATTTATAATGGCAATTAATTATGCATTCATTGCTTTTGAAGAGGTCAGACATGATGAATTTAAATTGAACGTGAGGATGAAGGCAGTGCTTTGGATTAGAGGCATTACATCAGGGTGATGCAGGAAGAGAAGGGTAGAGAGAAAAGTATATGAAACAAAGGGGAAAAATTGGAACTTTGAGGCAATAAGTAATGAGGATATTAAATAAAACAGATCTGTCTTGTGGCTAAAATGATTAATGATTCCTGGGCAGTTGAAAATAGTGATAATTTGTTAGCCATAAAATTACACTGAAAGGATGTTGAGGTTGCTGTGGAAGTTAATAAAACAAGGAATTTCTTAGTGGAGTCTCGCCTCCACACAAAAAATGGACAATTATTAAGGAAGTTGTTAAAGAGGCACTCCATTGTATGGAATTTAAAGGTCGATTCTCTTCATACATGCATATATTTCCTCATGACTTTAATGGGACCAATATATTTGAATCAAGAGGACAATAGACCTGTGAGATAATCATCTGGAAATCAGCCTTAATTCATTCTTGTGGCATCTGTAACTTTTACATTGCATCATTTAGTTGGTAAATATATTTTTCAAAAATCAAAAAGGAGGTGTAACTAGGACTTGGGGCAATCCTGAACAATATAGTGTAGGACAACTAAGTTTGGGATAAATTAAGATGTCTCGGTCCATTCTGGAGTAGTGGAACTCAGCTTACTTCATAAGTAGGGCCAAATTCTATTCAGTTATTCTGGTATAAATCTAAAATAACTCCTTTTCCTTTGATTGGGTTACTCTGTATCAGTTTAGTATTTGGGCTGTGTGGTGGTTCCTCATTACTCAAGCATCTGTTTGTCTAGGAGCACAGATACTAAGATGATAGGGGTCCTCCAAGCACCTAGGAATATTTACACAGTGCTGCTTACTATGGTATCTGAGCACCTCCTGCAGACAAGTTGTTTGATGCAAGCTATTGCAAGGAGGCTTCAGGAAACATGAAGAATATACATATATCAGTGTGAATCAGAAGCCAGATACTTTTGTTGCTTTTTCATTCATAGGGACAAACTTAATTACATAAATTAAGGGTTGAAGAAGTGTCACGGAGTGTGGGGGAGTCAGGGTCCTGCACCCCCCACTTCCTGCAATTCACCATGATTTTCAGCCAGCCAGTAAAACAGAAGGTTTATTAGATGAAAGGAACACAGTCTAAACAGAGCTTGTAGGTACAGAAAACAGGACCCCACAGTCAGGTCCCTCTTGGGGGGTGTGGAGCCAAGACCCGGGTTCTGGGCCTCCCCCAGTCTCTCCAGCCAGCTCCAAACTGAAACCCCTTCCTACTGCCTTCCCCAGCCACACCCCCTGCCCCTCCTCCAGCCTTTGTCCAGTTTCCCAGGCAGAAGGCATCACTTGGCCCCAACCCCCTTCTGGGCTCAGGTTACGAAGGGCAGCCCCCGTCGGTTATGTGCTGGCCGTCAAGTATCATCCCGCAGTGAAGTCCCACCTTTATTTCCCATCACCATCTAGTATTGGTGCAGTACCTCAGGAAAACAGAGACACGCCCCATGTTAGCAGAAGACAGGAAACTAGTAAAACTCGCATGCAACCTTACCAGGTTAATTCTCCCTACTCTGTCACAAGGGGTCCTTCAGGAATTTCATTACTGCATTGCTGAGCTAAATATTTGCAAAAGAGCTAAAGCAGAGAGGTTTAGTAGTTAAGAAAAGAAATAAGAAGTAGAACATTAAATAGAATTTCTTTGTCAACTCAGGCTTTTACAGTACCACACATAACATAAAAAAAGAGTTTTTCCCCTTGAGAGTGTTTTCATGCACCAAATTGTCCCTTGGGTATGGGACCACCAGAACAGGACACTGACCAGCTAATTCCCCTATGGCAGCTGATATGATTCACTGGATTTAATGTTGTCCTAACTTCACCGGAGGAGATACAGCAGGCAAAATTCTAAAACATAGTGTGTCCTATTAGAAATACTGTTTTTAGTCTGTTGTTACATAAGATTATTTATTCACGCTTGATCTCTACAGTAGCAGTGGCCTGATACTAGAAGAGACCCATCATTAGAGTTAATCAACTCCCCTTGTCTTATGTTGCATATTAAACTTAAATTATGAGGCAGTGCTCTTTTCATCTTCCTGTACAGTGGCCCCAATCCAAAACCCACTGAACTGAAGAGGGGTCTTTCCGCTGATTTTAGAGTGCTTTGGATTAGGCCCAGTATCCCTTGCCATTTATTTACTTGCTAATTAAATGAAAACTAATAATGATCAGTAAATGCATTTGCACTGCCCTCTAATTTCAAATTCTCCATGCAGCAGAATTTTTGCCTTGACCATGGGTGATTGCATGGTCATTGTTGGGGGCGGGGCGGGGAAGGAAACTGGAGGTTTTAACAGCTGAGTATGGACCACTGAACCTTTTGGCACAAGGCAGGTAGGAGAAGTGACTATGTTTTTTTTTGTTTTGTTTTGTTTTTTGATACCCATAAAGGGCCATTGAGGCTTTTGATGTTCAGGAGGGGATGTGCTCCTCTTTTCTCTCCCCCTTTTGGAAAGGTGATCAGGTGACTAAGTCTGAGGGAGGGATTTTGGATTCCTAGTTTTCTCATCCCAGAAGCCCTTAACAGTAGTTGGTTGCCCAGTTTCATCTCAATTTCAAATCTGCCACTGTACCCAACACTGCCAAATGATCACATTAGCTTGATGTTTCTGCTAAAAGTATCTGCTGTGAAACAAGTTAATACTGACTTATCAATTTTTGTCTAGCAGGTGAGGTTCACAGCTATCTGATCTATTGTTTCAAGCTGTCTGCAGACTCAGACAGACAGCATAGCATTGGTTTACACTCTTATCACATTATGAAGGATTTATTGGGAACTGTAAGTCCTAGAGACTTAATTTTTCAAATAAATTTTTAGACTCTAGTGGAAGGTTATGCAGTAGCTAACTATGTGCATTATGCAGCAATTTGTGCAGCCACATAGTGACAATCTATACAGAGAGATGGATTTAATATGCATTTATCTCTATATCCACAAGCAAGTCAAGTATGCTATTACAGAGGACAAAATCACTGTGACCAAATTACATTCCAAATCAGTTGCATCAGCGACCACCAACACCAATAGCCGGGCAGCCAGCTAGTGGAAGCCATATGGCAAGGGAGAGCAGGAGCTCAGATTCCAGATGTGGAGGTTGTTTCTCAGAAAGACAATTTACAAATTAGGATCAGAATTTCATTCTTTTTCCTCTTTGCAATTCACCATTTTAATACACCAGTGCTAGCCAGGAAACATCTTGACTTAAAACCCTCTGCTAAGGCTTTTCTTTTCTTTTCTTTTCTTTTCTTTTCTTTTTCTTTTCACTTCCCTGGTGATTTGACGTGATGTCATTTCTATCCCCTTCTTCTTCAAATAGAGCTGTGCTGTTTTTTTTCTTTCTTTTAATAAGGCACAACAAGGAAATTCCTTCCCTGCTAGGACCCAATCAAATTTTCTCGTCAGTTAGACTTGACAGCAGATTTAACACATTTCCTAATTACGAATGCAGTTACTTTGTTAGAACAAACAAGACCCCAAACCTTTCGCAAACCTGCCCTGATAAATATAACCTTGAAAAAGACTTCAAAGGTAAAGCTCAGCGAAAGAGAGAAGGGAATGTGGTTTATGATTATGCCACTGTAGGTAGCTGATCAGTTCACTTTTCTTTTCTTGGGAAAGAGAGTAGTAGACTGCCAATGGAGTAAAGAAGGATGAGTAGATAGAGTGATGAGGTCTAGACAGAGTGACCCTCAAGTGTTAGGAGCTTGAGAGTCCGACTGCTTCCCATGGACCCTGCCATGTTTTCATGGTTTCTCTCCCCTTTCTCATCTCTGAGTGCACTACCTCAGGTTTTAAGCCTCATGCCTTTCCTTATAACAGCGGAATTCCACAATTATTGCATTCTTAGATGTGGTCCTGGGCTACAGTATCCTATGTATCAACCATGCTTATCCAGCAGGTACAACAGTGTTTGGCACCTGTGATTCTTCCCAATGGGAGTCTGGGACCAAACAGCCTCCTTAAAGTATTATTTATTTTAACAGTAGGAACAAAACATTTAGAGAAAAAAGAGAGAGTGTTCCTTTTTAAACTGCTACAATTCTCTTGCTCTCCTGGTTCCTAGGCCTTGGCCCTGCTCATCAAAACCAATTCTGTGTATAAATTGGCTGGAACCAGGAAGTAGAATCTTCAAAGTTAATAGTTTGGGCTTTATCTCTTAATGACTCTTAATTATTTACTGGGCAGGGCCAGCTCCAGGCACCAGCTGAGCAAGCAGGTGCTTGGGGAGGCCCAGGGGAAGGGACGGCACGTCGGGGTCCTCGGCGGCAATTCGGCGGAGGGTCCCTCGGTCCCTCTCGGAGGGATGGACCTGCCACTGAATTGCCGCCGAAGAAGAAAGCGGCGTGGTGGAGCTGCCGCGGATCGCGATCACGGCTTTTTTTTTTTCCCCTCCGCTTGGGGCGGCAAAAACCCTGGAGCCAGCCCTGTTACTGGGGGTGGCTTACCTTGAGCAATTGTTTCCTTTCCTGCTCGTTTTTCCTGACAACCGTCCTACTAAATTAAACCAACATGTTCAGACAGTAAACGGCCCAATAACCAGGTCAACTTAGTGTTTATACATTATTACAACAGAGCAACTCCACTTCCGTTGCAGATCCAATCTTGCCAGGAGCTGAGTGACTTTAACTTGAAGTCAGATTGGGAGATTGAAATGCTCATCAACTCACATGATCGAGTGCTACATTGAGAGATTAACAGATGGTCCATACTAGCTTTACATTAAGACACCAAGGTTGTGGTGGTTAAATTGGGTAGCAATGGAGTTACTTATTTAAGGCTTTTGATAGTTTTTTTTAAATATATTAATAGGGCCAAATTTTTAGGTATGGGCAGGTATCAGTGTTTAAGCCACAATAATTACATGTGCGCCAGTTGGATACATAAAACTCACATTTGTATGTGCACAAAAGGCAAGTACCTGTTTAAAACAGGTGCAATCATATATTCACCATGCTTGTTCCCATTCTTAAAGATCGCCACACTTGTGTTTTCTTGGGTGCAAGAGAAACTGCATTTCCACAGCTGTTGGACCTCCACCAAATTGCCTTACACTTCAACTTGGGAACCAGAAAACAAGAACATCCATATTTTCAAATGCTATATCTACTGATTTAGCATACACGTAAGATATGAGCATGTGTATAAGTTAAAGTAAACAGTATCACAAGGCAAACAGTATGACCACAAAGCCATGCCACTCCCCATGTCTCTCACCTTCCCATATTGCAACCACTAACAAGTCCTTTTTTGCTACAAAAGCAGTTTGAACAGCTGTGTCTTGTTCCCATTCCTGTAGATCATCACTCTTCCCTTTTCTGGGCTGCTAGGGGAACTGCATTCCACAGCTGTAGGACCTCCATTAAATTGCTGCACATTTCAACTTGGAAACCAGAGAATGACAGCATTCATGCTAGCCCTAGCCCATGATTCCACTTATCGCTTATAACATAATTTCAGAAATTTAAAAATTATTTTTGCAGAACCAACAAGGGTTGTTCTTTTTAAGGCAAGTACAAAAGAATATATAAAATGAGCCATATTATATTCGTAGGGCTTGTCTAGATCAGGGGTTGGCAAGCCATTTTTTTGTTTTTGTCTTTGACCAAAATATTTTGAGAGCCGTATCACACACAAAGCTACTTGCAGAGTTACAATTTATCAGCTAATACTAATTGAACATATTAAAGTTATTACTACTCACCAATACTTTTAATGCTATTTCTGCCATTTGAATTTGTATATAAACAGGAGGGGGCTCCGGACTGGGGCAGGGTGTTGGGTGCGGGAGGGGGTGCAAAGTGCAGGCTCTGGCTGGGAGGTGCTTACCAGAGGCGGCTCCCGGCCAGCGGCTCAGCAGAGCTCTAGCCCCATGCCTCTCCCGGAAGTGGCTGGCTTCTGGCACGTCTCTGCATGCCCCTGGCGGGGGGGGAGAGGCAGCGCAGCATGCTGCCCCCATCCCCAGCACCATCCTCACAGCTCCCATTGGCCGGGAACCAGCCAATGGGAGCTGCGGGGCTGTGCATGTGGGAACAGGCAGCTCAGGGAGACCCACTGCCCCCTCCCTCCAAGGAGTGTGCAGAGACGTGCCAGCCGCTTCTGGGAGCAGCAGCGTGGAGCCAGAGCCCTGCTGCGCTGCCGGGCGGGAGCCGCCTGTGGTAAGCACCTCCTGATCACCTCGCACCCCCTCAAAAAAAGTCTGCTCGCAAGGGGCCAGCTAAAGAGCTGCATGGGGGCAGCCAAAGAACCGCAGGTTACCAACCCCTGGTCTAGATGAACAATTAGTGAATGGCAAGCAGAGGTGTTCAGATAGGGCGCATTACTGTTCTGCACGCTAACTGTGCAGACCCTGCTATTGCACGCTAAACGTTCCCTAGTGTGATGTGACCCGTTCTGCTTTGAAATGGGAGTAGATTAAAGAATAGTAGGGAACTTTTACCGCATGCAGGGTCCACACGGACAGTTAGCGTGCTCCTGATTTACACTCCGGCTTGCAACACGCTAACTACTTGGCTAGCCAAGTCCTTTGCTACACAAGTGTAAATCTAGGTTTCTCTAGTGTAAATCTGGAGCAATTCCAATAGAATCAGTGGGATTACTCCAATTATACACCATTGTAATGGAGAGTGGTATTTGACCCCATTGCATTATTTTCTATGGACATAGGACCTGATTTTTCCACTGAATTACACCCAGTTAACGCAAGTGCAACATCGTTAGTTTCAGTGGAGTTACCCCGGTGAAAATATTGTGTAATACAGTGGATAATCAGATCTGTAGTCACTAGGTTAGGTGATCAGGAAAGAAGAGAATATTATGGATTTATTAATGTGTCTATGACCCATATGGTAGCAGAGCCAGTGTGCTGATAATATATATACTTTTTAAAAACTACACCTCTACCCCGATATAATGCTGTCCTCGGGAGCCAAAAAATCTTACGACGTTATAGGTGAAACCGCGTTATATTGAACGTGCTTTGATCCGCCAGAGTGCGCAGCCCCCCTCGCCCTCCCCGGAGCACTGCTTTACCATGTTATATCAGGTCGCGTTATATTGGGCTAGAGCTGTATGTATATATACACACTTCTTTTTAAAAAGAACCGGAGTACTTGTGGCACCTTAGAGACTAACAAATTTATTTAACAAATTTAAAACTTCTTTTTAAAGCATTTAGCTACTCTCTCTCCTACTCTGCTGTGTTTATTGGACAAGTTCCATTATCGTTCATGTTTTAAAATTAATCAGCAGTAAACTGAATTCATGACAGTAAAAAAATTAGCATTCATTCTTCCTTTTTCTGAGCCAGAAAACTTTTATATCTGAAAGTTTAAAATATCTGTTTTTGTACTAAATTCTATTATCAAACCTAGGCCGTTTTTGCCAGAGGAAAGGTGGATAAAATGTATCACTTTGAAATATATGTATATGTCTGTAAAATACTCAACCTTCAACAATATAATTTAAACTTAGTTTGCAGGATTTTGTATATAGATAGGTATTTATTCTTTATTGTGTTGTTTTGCATCATACTCATTATCATAGTATTTGATCACCTTTATATTATATAAAGATAGATAAATAAAATTAAACCAACAAAAAAATGTTAAAGCAATAGCAACCAATATATGGGCAAAGTGTTTAGAAGCACATGAGTTATATACATCCCATGACAAGGAAATAATGCAAAGTTACCAAAAACTTCATTAAAAACTGAAAGCAGTGACTTGACATATAAATAAATCTAAGAACACAGAACATGAGCTCTTGTCCATTAAACAGAAGTTTAGTCCCATGCACAAGGGTAAATATTACTATCTACAACTTGTTCCATTGGATCTAAGACTTGTAATAGGTAGTATTTTGTTTTGGAGAGGAAGGATGGTCTTGTCATGGAAGCAAAGCCCTTGCTTGTATCAAGAGTCCCATTCTTTTCCTGGTTGTGCTGCAGCCTTCTAATCTGATTTTGTGCAAAATCCTAAAGCCAGAAGTTTCAAACTTAGTGCCTAACTTTAAACAGTGGAATCTATATTTAGGCACATAAACTGGCAACACAATTTTCAAAAGTGCTGATCTTTGACACTTTCTATTAACTTCAATGGGAGTTCAAGTTGATCAGCACTCTTAAAATCCAGCCACTTACTTAGTTGCCTAAATATAGCTTCAACTGCCTGACTTTGTTTGAACATTTTGATCATAATCTCCCTAAGACTTAGGGAACCCCTGTTTGTCTTGCCTTTGACCAGTACAACGACCAGCGTCCATACTGTCCAGATGCAGCTTCAGATCCAAGAGTCCAAATATGAACCCCTGAAACGTGGAGAAATTTGGGTATTGGGCTTCAGCCTTCTTAATAGCTGAAATGGTTCACTCTTGCTTATCATACCTGTATGTAAAGCCTGCTTTCTATAGGCCTGACCCAAAGGTCTTTGAGATCAGTGGAAAGACTCCCATTGACTAGGGTTGCCAACTTTCTAATCCCACAAAACCGAACACCCTAGCCCCACCCCTTCCCTGAGGCCATGCCCCTACCCCACCCCTTCCTGAGGCCCTGCCCCCCATTCACTACATCTCCCTCAGTGGCTCGCTCTCCCCCACCCTCACTCACTTTCACTGGGCTGGAGCAGGGGGTTGCGGTGCGGGAGGGGCTGAGGGCTCTAACTGGGGGTGTGGGCTCTAGGGTGGGGTTGGGGATGAGGGGTTCAGGGTGCAGGAGGGGGCTGCGGGTTGAGGCGGGGGTTGGGGTGCAGGGGGATGAGGACTCCATCTGGGGGTGCGGATTCTGGGGTGGGGCTGGGGATGAGGGGTTTTGGGTGCAGGAGAGGGCTCCGGGTTGGGGGCGGGACTCAGGGCTGGGGCAGGAGGTTGGGGCTTGGGGTTGGAGTGCAGGCTTACCTCTGGCTACTCCCGGCCAGAGCACAGTGTGGGAGCTAAGGCAGGCTTCCTGAGGGGACAAATAAGCTGAGGCTGACTGAGCTATTGGTTACTTTAAATATGAACTTTAATTCTCAGGAACTCAGAAATGGTTCTGCTCTATCAAACTGTATTTGTGTTACCATAAAATCCCCTGACAAGCAGTGATGATGACACTTCTAAAGCTTTGGGGAGTGGATAAGTGTCCCAAAATATCTATCCTTAGCTGAACTAATTGAGCGTCCCATATATTTTGCAGTGTTCCTAATCCATGCAACTCTTCTCCCCAGCAACCCATTCCTTCCAGTAGTTGTCCTGTTGTGGATGGCTGGTGGCCCTTCTTTCTGGTAGAAGGTGGGCAGCAGGCCAGTTCCCATCCCCTATAAAAACATCATCCTTTGAGGGGCATCTTTCCTGCTTTCTCACTCAGTTGATTCTCTGCCCTCTGACTGATTCTCCCCTCTTCACCTAACTCTCTGTCTGTGGCAGTTCTGATGAGCCCATCATGTGATTATCAGAAACTTTTGCCTCTCTCTACAATTCTTTGTCTCTTTCTTCCCAAAGCTCCTAGAGTCCTATGGGAGTCGGGGAGGTATTTGTGAGATGTGGCCAGAGATATGGCAGCCCCTCACCCTATCCATCATCCCAATCATTGCAGCTTTAAGCCAGGGTAGAAGGGTTGTGTTGAGTTGACGTGACTCAGCCGCTGACTGTTGTTTATTTCCCCCACCTACACACATACTTTCTGCTCTGCATACAGACAGCAGAGGGAGTACAATGGAACAGCTGAAGCAGAGTCAAGATGGGGCTGTTGACTGGTGGCCTACCTGATCAACACAGCACTCGTAGTGATGGAAGACCATCATAGCTTTAAAATAACTCCGTCTCAGTTGGTATGTTTCCTTGGTCCTTTGGCCCAGACTGTAAGGATCCTGGAAAGATTTGTAAAACAGGACTTTTGACAGCTTTGTTTAATAACACTGGCTAGCTGCAATATAGCTACTGTATTTTACTTAAAGTGATCATAATTCACATCTTTACAAATGCCTTTGCAAGTATTTCACAGGGATATCCATGCTACTCCCCACATTTGCTACAGGAAATAGAATATTTCTATATTACTATAGAATATTGCTGTGTAGTTGCAAAGATGACATTTTAGGTCTTTCTGGATGACATCCGCTGCTTTCCACCCATCCCTCTGTTTACTTTTTTCATGGAGGATAGGTCTATGGCTATCAGCCAGCATGGGCAGGGATGATGTCCCTAGCCTCTGTTTTCCAGAAGCTGGGAATGGGTGACGGGATGGATCACTTGATGATTACCTGTTCTGTTCATTCCCTCTGCGGCACCTGGCATTGGCCACTGTTGGAAGACAGGATACTGGGCTAGATGAACCTTTGGTCTGACCCAGTAGGGCTGTTCTTATGTACGTATGTTCTATGTTCTTTATTTTTTATACATTATGCATTAATTCCCTTTCTTCCTCCGTCAGAGACAGATGGCAAGTTGGTGATATTAATGAGCTCCCTGCTGCCCAGAGAAGTCGGATAGAAATGGTTTGTTTTCCTGGACTAGCAGACAGCTCACACTTACTAACAGAATGTAGCTTGTGTGCCGATAGGCTTGACGCATGAATACTACAGCACATAACGCTTTTCCTCAGATGCACCTGTGATCTATGTTCCCCACTGCAAAGGAGTAGGAAAAAAATCTTGACCTTTGCTTAGTATGCTTGTTTGATGACTGTGATTAATTATACAATATCCATCTCCTTTATGGAGATGGAGGGAGCGTTAAGCTGGGACACATGGCAATTGAATGCCCTGCTTCTCTGGCATTAGCACACTGGAAAATAAAAACAAAGAATGCCTGGTGTTTCTTAAAATTATTTTTGAACATTTTAAATACTTTTATTTTGGATGGGGGGAGCAGAAAGCTATTCTTTACTGGGCTAACTACAAAAAGAACATACTTATGGGAGCTGCAGGCCTCCAAGGTAATTAAACACAGTTATCCAAGGTTTCAAGATAGATTGTTATTTTTTCTTTTTAAATAAATATATGGGATTCTCAAAAGTGACTAGTAGTAAGAGTACTTAAAGATAAGAAAAGCTGATGGGGAGGTCCAGTAGTTGCAATCATTGGATGACCCAAAATTGTGTACTAAGTTTCCAAAGGCTGGAAGTATTGTGGATGGATGATGTTCTTCTTCAGGAAGAAAACACTTTGTGTTACACATCTGTGATCCCTTTTGGTGCATTCATGAAATGGTCTTGGTGGTCTCCAGCAAAGATGCATCAAGATCGCCACAATCAGGGGAAAGCTGCCATAACTCACAACCTTTGAGCAAATGAGAAGCAAAAAATGTTTTAAAATAAATAAATTGTGACTTTGGATTGTGGCATTTCACGGCCAACCTCCAGCATATGACTACTGGATAGGTGTCTCTCCAGTATCACAGTTACCTTCTCTTCTAAGAGTAGGGAGTAGATAGTATAAGTAACTTAATGTAGAGGATAACTGTAGTATCTCAGATATATATGGGTTTAGGGCCTATTTCTAAATGTTGGCGTTTTAAATAATGGCCAGTCTATTTACTATAATTACTGTGTATGAAAGATCAACAGATCTACTGAGAATGGTCAGGCCAGTAAAAATAACTTTCAGATAAGGATTGTATCAACTTGGATGTTAAAATAAAAAAAAATAAAAAAACCATTAAAATGGAGTTTACCGAATGCATGGTTTAAAACCTCAAATGTTTTAACATTTTGGTTATTTTTGTTCTATGTTGCTACAAATCCATTAAAAATTAGAAAAGTAGCCAAGTTCACCACAGGCCTGAACAGATGTGATGCCAGTAATTTCAAATTATTGCCACTTAAACCAGCTCTGAATTTGGAGGAAGGTGTTTGGTGTCCCTCTTCAATCCTGCTATTTCACTAATTTTCAGCTTGCACATAAGAATGGAACCAATCTAAAAGTGACTGGCTGACTGCAGTCATTCACGTGAAAGTGATAAGCAGCACTACAAAGTTATGAAGATGAGTTTGAACTGCTGCTATTGAAGGAGTTGATACAATCTCAGTTATTTGATTTAACCATGCATAAATGTATTGACATAGTTCCTAAATGACAAATAAGGATTTAGACCATTTTTCAATTACATCCAATCAAGGAGAACCAATTAAATAGATAAGTGAAGTGACACTGAATTAACTTTAAGAACTTTAAGTACTCTGCATACTAAACTATAAAACATGCACACAAATGCCATCCTGCCATGATACTCATAGGTGAAAGACACTTTAATTTTCAGAATCTCTGTTTGGGGAAATCTCTTTTACAGGTATGCATTTGGTACTTAAAAAAAAACAGAGGTGGACAATTCTGAGAAAAATGTATGGGCCTTTACGAAAAAAAGTTATTTTAATTTTAGGTAAAGTTGAGTACCTTTTGAAAGATAAAAGTAATAACCATAGGCACAGTCAATTATTTCTGGCTTTTACTGAAGTTATTTTTGTTGCTAGTTATTATGAAAATAATATTTTATTTTTTCAAAGCTAGAAAAGGCAATTAAGCACCCAATCTGTGTTAAGTATTAATTTGTATTATGGCAGCTCCAAAGAACTCTAACAGACAAGGGTCCCATTGTGATAGGCACTGTATGGACGTAGCTATGAAAATTTCTTCCTGTATCATAAATTTAAGTGCAGCTTTTTATCCCAGGAAATTTCAAATCACCTCTCAAACTATATACATACTTGAATCACTTCACACTACAGAAATTCATCAACCTCTGATGTACCGCTGAAGTGAGAATGGTAGCCAGGATTTAGGCCACCAGGACTAACAATACTTTTTGTGAAAAAAGAGACATGGAATCTTTAATTACTGCAAATGATCAGTAATTTGATTTTACATCTCACCAAAAGGCACAGTGCCCCTAATGCCATGTTGTGGCATTGATCAGAGATAAGATGTCCTTGACTCAAATTGACAACATTAGTTCTTACAGGACCCTGATTTCTTCTTGGAGATATAAATTCCATCTAAGTATCTTCTAGTCTCAACTGTGTTTCTTCTGAGATCACAGCCTGAGATGGCATGGTTACATACATTTTTAAAGTTATATTTGATATTCTGTTTGCCAAAAATATTGAACATTGCCTTGTTTATAAATATTCTATATTATCCCTATAGTAAAATACTAGTCGTGCCAGGGAAATATTTGCTGGGTGGTATGACTAGCTTTGGAATGTTTTAATATTTTTTCACTTCATTTGTGCTAAGAGTACCTACCTCCAGTTTCAGATGGATGTGGTTATGAAGTTTTCATTCATTAACATGCTTGTGTTGTGTCAAATTAGGTCTGGGATTCATTCTTTATAGAGGTTGCATTGAAGGGTGAAATATGGTGGAGAGACAAAGGGTAGAGCTTTTGTGAATCGACATCATGAAACTGCTTCTAAGAAATCATATGGGATTCCCCCCTAATCTTTATAAAATGCCACCCACACACAAACTGTAGGAGGGATCTAGGCTGAAGATCTGTATTTGGAAGTGTTTATGCTTCCTAGTTCAAACATATGCCTATGATACTGTGTATCAAGTAGAAACATGGGGAATTCTCTTCCAGTAAAAATAATGTGAGAAAAGACAACTTCTTCATCTTGAATAAGCCACCTCCGCTTTAAATATGGAGAAGCTTTGGTATTTTGGATTTAATGAGGCTTAAAATATGTCAACATTGGAGGCTGTTTGCATTTGTTAAATATTTGGCATGCTATACTAACTGGCACTGATATATTGCCTCAGTCAGAATCTTTTTTTAACTTGCTGGTTCCTAAGCCATAGAGATTTAGCTCTTTGGGCCCTGCTTTTATTTTAGGTCATTCCTTTTAGTCTTACCTTGTCTCCTCCTTTCTTCTCTGTCTCTCTTTGTACCAATGCCTTTTATTTATTTGTTTGTTTTGTTTTTGTGGGCGTAAGGCAGATGTTGATACAGATCCATCAGCATGGATAAAAGCAAGAAGAGGAAAATGATGCACTTAAAATGTGAACACTGAGAGTTGCCTCGCCTGGACCATCAATAGCCTATGTTAAACCTGTGTCCCTTTTCTAAATTGGTGTCTTGATGTCCAAGGATCTGATCCTCCTCCCATGCTGGTCAGTGGCAAAACTCCTATTAAAATTAATGGGAGCAAGATTGGTCAGCAAGCCATTCAATCTAGAATCGCTGAGTTGTAGTGCTCACTGGTTGTACATGTCTCCCAATAACATCTTGTGGTTGATCAGGGGCAGCATATGGTTGTAAAAGAATCTCATTTCTAGTCAAAACATAGTCCTGGTGACACGAGGTCTACGTTTGTTGTTTGGTAAGCATTTACTAACAGTTATGCAAATGACTGTGGTAAATATATGATATTTGTTGACAAATGTTGACTTTTCCAATGATGATCACTTTACGTATTGTAATGAAAGTATGTATATGGAACACATTAATGTTACAGGTTTCAGAGTAGCAGCCGTGTTAGTCTGTATCCGCAAAAAGAACAGGAGTACTTGTGGCACCTTAGAGACTAACAAATTTATGCATCCGAAGAAGTGGGCTGTAGCCCACGAAAGCTTATGCTCTAATAAATTTGATAGTCTCTAAGGTGCCTCAAATATTAATGTTACAGTGCTGCAACGTTGAAGTCAGTGGGAATTTGGCCATTGATTTGAATTGCAGCAAGATCATGACACAAGTCTTGAGGACAGTACATATTTAGAAAAGTCCAAGTGGCTCTTCTTCCACAAATTTTGCTACTTTACCTGATCTCTTGGCAGGAGGGAAGTGAATGGCCAAAATATATAAAATTGAATAAAGAGTTACTGTTTGGCTTTGATATTATCTGAAAATAAGGCATGGCAATCAGGACTGTTTACTGCTTTTTCATATGACCAAAAATAAATAAATAAAAATTTAGCACCAGCAAGGATCACTGTTAAATTTAACTAATGGAAGCCTTTTTAGATTAGCTAGATCAGCACTGGTATACTGATACATAATTCTTTATTGAAGCTACAGTAGACTAAAATCAGATGCTCCTACCAGTTCAATCTGTGACAAATTATATCTCCTTTAAGAGAACTTTTGAGGCTTATGGACATGCCTAAAATAAACTGATTTATTAAAATAAACTGATCCACTGATACGTTGATGGTAAATTAAATATACTGTTACCATTATGTTTTTTTTAACATCCGATTTATTCAGATTATTACTGTGACCTCCTGAAAGTAATGATTCTTTTAAAAAATGGTAAGAATATTAATAGGTTGCATAGGCCAAATTCAGCCTTATGTCTTGCTTTGGTACATTACTTGATGTCCTAATTTATTTTCAGTTCCTTTTGTTACAATAAAAATCACCATGTCTGTCCATTACTTCCAATATTATACAGTTTTCCAAGTTTTATGCATTGATTTGCAATTCTTTCTTTGCAGTTTTATTACTCCAGTTAATAATGGAAAGGTGAACCTTACAGCAAGCTTTGATCATCATGAAAAGAAGTTTTTCCTAGTAAATGAATTCAACACTTACATTTAATAAGTGTATGAGAATCACTATGTACAGATGTAGCTAACTTAATACAGAAAAGAGCATAACATTAGACCAGACCCTGCAAACTCTTGCCGTTCATCATTGTTACTATTGTCAGCAAACCCATCGGGGATGTCTTTTGAATCTGTGGGGACGGATCATAGTTGTTAGCATTATGCTCAGTAGTAAGTATTTGCAGGATTAGAACTGAATTCGGCCTATGTGGCTCTTAAATTGCAAAATTATGCCACTTGGAAACATTTTTAAACTGATATGAAAGTGTTTGTATACTTGGAAAAATCTACATGAAAAAGAGACGCTAAGAAGGATTTGTAGTGTATATACCGACATTATTCATTAGAAAATATCAAAAACATAAAGCTTGATAAATGGGGAAAATTCAGAAGCATGCAAGAGGAAGGCATTTCAAGGCTAACATTGAATCCAGAAGATTTCCACATGGCAAAACATTGCCAGCAAGTCACAAGTGTATAGCAGATGAGCCTGTAATTCTTTTAAACGATAGTGATTAGATGAATATGATGATAGTCCTATATCTATGACAAATGTAGCCCATATTACTCTTGTGCACCTGTTATATAATTATTCTCTCATTCTAGACATATTTATGTAGGTGAGTACCTGTACCCCAAAAGGGCATAGGTTACCAAGGGCCTATGTGGTGCAATAAGAACAATTTTCTTGTGAAGAAAAGAGAAGCCTGTTCCATTTGCCCTTTCAGGTGAACTACATTATTTGGCTTGCTTAACTGGATGCTCCTTTTCCTGCCTCTCTTCAGCTAAAAGTGGAATCTGCTTTGCTGGCTAGCGAAACAAATAAAATGTGACAGTAGAAATACTTGGCGGCATGGATGAGATTACAGGCTTAACTGTTGTGATTTTTGGCCATGTTCACATGGTTAAACTGATTGCAGAGTTAAATATTGTATTTAGATAACAATAAATGGTAGCTAGCACTTAGATAGTGCTTCACATTTTGAGCCCTTTTGTACAAAAGGAAAAACAACAACCCCCAAAAAACTAATTGTGGTTGGCAAAGAATTTTCTCCCGGGGTATATTGGCAGTGGTATTGGTGATTGGTAGTAGAGATGGAGAGGTGGTGGTGCTGAAATATTCACTTTACTTAGAGTACTGAGTGGCTTTCATCCCAGAGCAACAGGTGGCTGTGACCCAACTGATATATTGCTGATGGAGACGTTCTGGCATTAGTGGACTTCATCTTCCCTGAATTCTTAATCTACATTCCTATATATTCTGGGGATTCACGTAATTATTACCAGGACTGTTGCTGCTACTATTGCATACTGTGTAGCATATGGTGGAAATTCTTTCATTCTTGTCTCACAGAATTTTGACACTCTGAACAGTTTTTTCACCAGAGGAGGAATGGGCATTTTGTCGGTGCACCACTGATGCTGTTGTATAGTCATTGGGTTGTTTTTCTCAAGTCAGGAGCCAGCACTATGCCACTGTTTGTCAGGTAGTGTTGTTTTGATGGAAAGCATTTCCGTGACACTGAATGTATTAGCAGCAGCAGTGTCAGGAGTGGTAGCATTTCTCTCACACTCATGTTTGAACGAGGAGCCAAAAATCACCACTGTGAAACCGGCAAGGGTGGGAGCCAGAAGAGAAACTGTGCCCATTAATTTTCTTTTGGATGTTTTCCCCATATTTCAGTGCATTTGGGATTGACTGAATTTGGTTTTAGACAGGAAGCATATGGCAGTGGGCAGGAGAGCTAAGATTTCAGTGAGATACAGAACACACAAAAGAAACTGCATGAATAATTGAAACCACTTGTTCTGGTTGAGCAGAGCAGCTGACTATTACAAGTTTTTCTGTGAATATTAGCTGTTTTTTTTTTAAATTAAATTATTTCAGTTGTGTGCATGCCCCTTTTGTGTTCCTGCAAATAGATTTTAGCAAATGGCAGGATCTGCCAAATCAGGTGATGTTAAGGAAATCTTGCAGAATGCTCGTGGAAAGTAATTCAGTATCCCAACCTGATTCTAAGAGTCCCAGCCAACCGGTCAGGGACTAAGAACTTAAATTATATGACCCGTGTGTCCAGTTAAAGCTGCTCAAAGTTCACATACCGAATACTTTCAACAAATTTCTTGTTACAAGTTACACACCAGGAATTACTTAACAAATACTCTGACGACTGCAGCTGATTTGCAGACAGTTTGTGAACGGAAAAGCAGATGAAATGCATTGAATAAATTATTTATTTTTCAACCAGTCTTTTATGTAGTGAAATCAATTTAGTTCCTAGTATGCCTAGGTAGCACTGCAAGTGCTTCCTGTAGGTGGTCTATTATTCAGGTGCCTTGCTGTTAAATCAGTGGAGGGTTGGGTGTCTGCCGCCATTCTGGGTCTTAGAGTATGGATCTCTCCACCAGCATGAAGAGCTGCAGCATTTTCCCATGATAACAGAAGTGTGTGTGTGTGTGTGTGTGTGTGTGTGAGAGAGAGAGAGAGAGAGAGAGGGGAGTCCAAAAAAGAGGATGAATCCAAGGTGGACAAGAGTGAAGGTCCCATAGTGTATAAATATATGCATGTATTAATAGTACTGTAATGGGGTGGCTAAAAGTACCATAGATACATGGAAAGAGATGGGGTAAATGAAAAAAGTTCCAACCAGATAAGACCACTACTGCAGATTCAGATACACAATATCCTAAGTAACTTTAAGAATATTCTTCCCAGGGTGATATTGCAGCATCAGATGATGTTGATTGGTTTATACAATGATACCCATCAGATGAATATTTGTGAGCCACCTATAGAAGAGATGAGTTAGGGGTTTAAAATCTGTCACATCTCTGTCTGAGATGTGTCACAGTGGAATGACTTTGGAAGCTAATATGTTAAGAAAGGACATCATGAAAAATCTCATAATAAATACACATATATCTTCTATTCTGTGTGCCAAGGACTGTGCTTTTTGTACAGCTTATGATGCTATGCTGCAATTTGGATGAAATCTATGGCAGGCATGCCAAGGTTTCAAAACAAGGACTAATGCATTTCTTTTTCCTTGTTAATACTACATCCTGACTCTTGTGTAATGATTGCCAAAAGATAAGAATGAAATGGGGGGATGCCAGAGGGAAACACACATGCCCTGGGGAGGAAGGGAGAAGAAGAGGTAGGTAGAAAGAGAGATTGAAAACAGGGCTGAGCAATTACTACTATACTATTTATTTGAAATGCATTTACAAAAGGTCACCAAACCCTAAAATCAAAATTCTGCTCTGCCTTGCATGAGTCTGCTGGGAGGGCTGAAAAAGGGTTGCAGGCTTTCTACTGTAGCAGCTCTATAGGCATCCAGTCTTCAAGGACTCCTTTGATACTATGATGATACTGGCCATGTAAATACCTAGCTAGAAAATTTCTGGCAAGTTTGCTTGTCCACCACAACTGCAGGGCTTGGATAAGTGTTTAGGTTCCCTTCTCCTTCCACCATATCTCTTCATCCATGTGCCTTCTGCCTGTCAGAGCAGATGTTGTGGGGAGCAGTAAGTGAATTACAGTAAGTGAATTACCACCAAGTCTCCCCCAGGCCCTTCAATACATTAAATAGTAAGGACAATTGCACCTCCCCTCTCTCCTGACATAGAACCAAAGGCTTAAAAAACATCTGCAACCAAAGAAAAGAAATTTATGGTTTACATATCCCCCCTCTTCCCATGCCAATTTTTTTTTTTGACAGTGACAACCATTACCAAATATCTGACCATCTTACTGAATCCTTGAGGGGATCCCTCTATAATAATTTTCCCTGTTGTTAGATTCTCCTGTCACTTCAACCAATGAACGTTTAGTGGTGCTGACTTAAATTCTCAATTTATTTGTTTTTATGGCGTCTCACTTGGGAAGTGAATCCAATCCTGGATTTGCAAATGCGGTTAAATGTCTTTGTTGGGAGGAGGGCTTGAGGTGTTGGCTTTACAACATGCTCTCTTTTATTTTTATCATATAAAAAATAGCAACTAGGACAGATTACAAAGGATAAATATAGGCAAACAACACAGGAATGCAGCGGCAAGATTAGAAAGGCAAAGGCAAAAAAACGATCTCAAACTAGCTACAGGAATAAAGGGCAACAAGAAGACTTTTTATCAATACATTAGAAGCAAGAGGAAGACCAAGGACAGGGTAGTGCTCTGTGATGAGGGAGAAACTGCTCAGTGATTAGGGAGAAACAGTAACAGGAAACTTGGAAATGCAGAGATGCTTAATGACTTCTTTGTTTTGGTCTTCACTGAGAAGTCTGAAGGAATGCCTAACATAGTGAATGCTAATGAGAAGGGGGTAGGTTTAGAAGATAAAATAAAAAAAAGAACAAGTTAAAAATCACTTAGAAAAGTTAGATGCCTGCAAATCACCAGGACCTGATGAAATGCATCCTAGAATACTCAAGAAGCTAATAGAGGAGGTATCTGAGCCTCTAGCTATTACCTTTGGAAAATCATGGGAGACAGGAGAGATTCCAGAAGACTGGAAAAGGGAAAACATATTGCCCATCTACAAAAAGGGAAATAAAAACAACCCAGGAAACTACAGACCAGTTAGTTTAACTTCTGTGCCAGGGAAGATAATGGAGCAAGTAATTAAGGAAATCGTCTGCAAACACTTGGAAGGTGGTAAGGTGATAGGGAATAGCCAGCATGGATGTGTAAAGAACAAATCATTTCGAACCAATCTGATAGCTTTCTTTGATAGGATAACGAGTCTTGTGGATAAGGGAGAAGTGGTGGATGTGGTATACCTAGACTTTAATAAGGCATTTGATACGATCTCGCATGATATTCTTATTGATAAACTAGGCAAATACAACTTAGATGGGGCTACTATAAGGTGGGTGCATTACTGGCTGGATAACCGTACTCAGAGAATAGTTATTAATGGTTCCCAATCCTGCTGGAAAGGTATAACAAGTGGGGTTCCGCAGGGGTCGATTTTTGGACCGGCTTTGTTCAATAACTTCATCAACGACTTAGATCAGGGGTTTCAAACTCAAATGACCATGAGGGCCACATGAGGACTAGTACATTGGCCTGAGGGCCGCGTTACTGACACCTCCCCCACTGCTGCCCTCGGCCCCGCCCCCACTCCACCCCTTCCATGAGGCCCCGCCTCTTCCCACCCCTTCCCTGACCCCCTTCCAACCCCTTCCCTGAAATCCCCACCCCAACTCTGCCCCCTCCCTGCCCCCGGGGGGGAAGGAGGGGTGTGGGGTGTGGTGGGGGCTCAGGGCAGGGAGTTGGGGTGTGGGGTGCAGGAGGGGTGAGGGGTACAGCAAGGGGTCAGGGTGCAGAGTGCGGCAGGGGACTCAGGGCAGGGGGTTGGGATGCAAGAGGGGTGCAGGGTACGGCAGGGGGTTCAGGACGGGGTCAGGTGCAGGGTACGGCAGGGGGTTGGGGCGCAGGAGGGGTGCGGCATGGGGCTCAGGGCAGTGGGTTGGGATGCAAAAAGGGTGAGGCAGGGGGTCGGGATGCAGGAGGGGTGCAGGGTATGGCCGGGGTAGGGGTGCAGGGTGCGGCAGGGGGTTCAGGGCAGGGGGTTCGGCTGCAGGAGGAGTTTGGGGGGCAGGATCTGGCCCGGCGTGTACCGGTGGCAGGGCAGGCTCCCTGCCTGCCTGCCTGTCTGTCTGCCCTGCCCCCGCAAGAGGCAGGAACGTGGGGAAGGGGGGGGCGGAGGGGCTGTGTGTTTCTGTTGCTTGAGGCACCGCCTCCAGCAGCTCCCATTGGCCGCGGTTCCCCGTTCCCGGCCAATTGGAGCTGCTGGGGACACTACCTGAAGCAAGAGCCACACACAGCCCCTCCGCCCTCCCTTCCCCACGTTCCTGCCTCTTCCCGGAGCTGCGCAGGGCAGGGCAGGCAGGCAGGCAGGGAGCATGCCCTGCCACCGGTGCATGTCCGTCCGGAGCCGCTCTGGTAAACACTGGTGGAGGGCGGGGGGGCTCGCGGGCTGCAGAAAATCGTGCCGCGTGTTTGAGACCCCTGACTTAGATATTGGCATAGAAAGTACGCTTATTAAGTTTGCAGATGATACCAAACTGGGAGGGATTGCAACTGCTTTGGAGGATAGGGTCATAATTCAAAATGATCTGGACAAATTGGAGAAATGGTCTGACGTAAACAGGATGAAGTTTAACAAAGACAAATGCAAAGTGCTCCACTTAGGAAGGAACAATCAGTTTCACACATACAGAATGGGAAGAGACTGTCTAGGAAGGAGTATGTCAGAAAGCGATCTAGGGGTTATAGTGGACCACAAGCTAAATATGAGTCAACAGTGTGATGCTGTTGCAAAAAAAGCAAACATGATTCTGGGATGCATTAACAGGTGTGTTGTGAGCAAGACACGAGAAGTCATTCTTCCGCTCTACTCTGCGCTGGTTAGGCCTCAACTGGAGTATTCTGTCCAGTTCTGGGAACCGCATTTCAAGAAAGATGTGGAGAAATTGGAAAGGGTCCAGAGAAGAGCAACAAGAATGATTAAAGGTCTTGAGAACATGACCTATGAAGGAAGGCTGAAATAACTGGGTTTGTTTAGTTTGGAAAAGAGAAGACTGAGAGGGGACATGATAGCAGTTTTCAGATATCTAAAAGGGTGTCATAAGGAGGAGGGAGAAAACTTGTTCACCTTAGCCTCTAGAGATAGAACAGGAAGCAATGGGGTTAAACTGCAGCAATGGAGATTTGGTTGGACATTAGGAAAAAGTTCCTAACTGTCAGGGTGATTAAACACTAGAATAAATTGCCTAGGGAGGTTGTGGAATCTCCATCTCTGGAGATATTTAAGAGTAGGTTAGATAAATGTCTGTCAGGGATGGTCTAGACAGTATTTGGTCCTGCCATGAGGGCAGGGGACTAGACTTGATGACCTCTCGAAGTCCCTTCCAGTCCTAAAATCTATGAATCTATGAATCCTACAGTGACCTCACATGCCACTCCTCAAAAGTGGACACAACCTCATGGCACAGATCTCTCCATCTAGGTCTGTCCAGTGCAACAAGTTCCCAGGTTTTAATGTCTATCATGCATGCTTTGAGGTTGGCCTTCAAAGTGTCTTTATATCTAAGGATGGGTTGACTCTTAAAGTGGGTTCCCATGCTCCGTTGGCTGTAGATCACCTCTTCTGCTATACTGGAAACCTTCATATGGATCACGTGTTAGACCCAGTGAAGTCGAGCCCTGATGAGCATGCTCTTGATACCAGAGATTTGGCATCTCTCACAGACTTCACTGTTGGGGATCTTGTCCTGCAATTTGATGTCCCCAGCAGATCGAGGGATGTGATCATTCCCCTCTATTCAACATTGGTGAGGCCTCATCTGGAGTACTGTGTCCAGTCTTGGGCTCCACACTACAAGAAGGATGTGGAAAAATTGGAAAGAGTTCAGTGGAAGGCAACAAAAATGATTAGGGGGCTGGAGCACATGACTTATGAGGAGAGGCTGAGGGAACTGGGATTGTTTACTCTGCAGAAGAGAAGAATGAGGGGGGATTTGATAGCTGCTTTCAACTACCTGAAAGGGGGTTCCAAAGAGGATGGATCTAGGCTGTTCTCAGTGGTAGCAGATGACAGAACAAGGAGTTATGGTCTCAAGTTGCAGTGGGGGAAGTTTAGGTTGGATATTAGGAAAAACTTTTTCCCTGGGAGGGTGGTGAAGCACTGGAATGGGTTACCTAGGGAGGTGGTGGAATCTCCTTCCTTAGAGGTTTTCAAGGTCAGGCTTTACAAAGCCCTGGCTGGGATGATTTAGTTGGGGATTGGTCTTGCTTTGAGAAGGGGTTGGACTAGATGACCTCCTGAGGTCCCTTCCAAACCTGATATTCTATGATTCTATTTTGCAGATGGATTTAGACAGTGAAGGCGGAAGCTTTCCCGCTGTTTGATGTGCCATTGATAGAGCGTCCATATCTCACAGCCATAGTGGAGTGAGGGGAGTACAACATCATGGTAGATTTTTATCTTGGTTCTGAGGCAGACTCCACATTCCCTCCAGAGCTTTTGGTGGGCCTGCCAAATGCCAACGTGGACTTTGCCAGGCACTGATTAATTTCATCATCCGACATGGTGTTGCTGAAAAGTATGCAGAATTTCCAGGTAGCAGAATTTCCTAACCAAGTTGGGGTGTATTGTCAGTTGTGACAATGGGATCACAGTGTTTGTGATGCTGGTGGTCTGGTGCTGGCTGGTACACAACCTTTGTCTTTTTCAAACTGATTGTAAAACCAAAGCATTTTGAGGCATAGGCAAAGTGGTCTACGATAAGCTGAATGTCCTTGAGTGTGTGGCAATGAGGGCACAGTCAGCAAACAGGAGCTCTCTTAGTAGTTGTTTGATTACCTTGGTGTGGGCCCCGAGTCATCTTAGATTGAATAGACCCGCATCCAATCTAAACTGGATATGTATGACTCTGTTAAAGTCCTGGAATGCAAACAAGAGCAAGGCTGAAAAGACAGTGGCGGGACTGGAGCCATTACTCATCCTTGTTTGGTGCCGTTGGTGATAGGGGAGGCTTCTGATAATTCACTACGCTCCATCACCCTGGCCTTCATATCATGGTGAAATAAGCGGATGACAGCAATCTTCTTCCCTGGGCAGCCAAATCTGTGAAGGAGTTTCCATAGGCCCTCACGATTCACTGTGTCAAAAGCCTTGGTCAATCAACAAACACCATGTACATAGGTCCTTGTTCTGTTCATGAGCCTTCTCTTATATTTGTGAGGCTGCAAAAATCATGTCCATGGTATCAGGGCCAGGACGAAAGCCACACTGTGACTCTGGATACACTGAGTTCACTATGTGAGAGACGAGCCTGTTGAGGACAACCTGTGCAAGGATCCTCCCGGCTGTAGACATAAGTGAGATTCAGTGATGGTTGTCAAAGCTAGATATACTTCCCTTTCTTTTGTATATGTACCTCCCCTCCCGTTCACTGGCCCAGTATGAGGTTGTTTGATAGGGTAAGTCTGCCTTGTGGCTTTTTACACAACTTTGGGAAACTGGGCCTAAGGCTCCTCTGTGTGCTCTGCGACTGTGTTGTGTGTCAACCAGGAAAAAGGTTTTATTCTGTATAGAAACAAAGAATAGGATTACAATCTGGCAGCCTCCTTTCTGCTTGCTTGCCTCATGCTACCAGCTTCAGCTGTGCTGAAACTTTCAGGAGGGCAGAGGGGACTTCCTGGCAGGAACCAGGAAGTTCTCCGAACATGCTGCAGTTTGTAGTCCACAACTTGTAGTTCCCGCTGCTGCTGCTGAATCACACTGGATCTTGGGCAACCGATAGATAGATTATGAAGGCATCATTATAGTCCTGGAGCATGGTACCCTGTTCCTATACGGTCTTGAAAAGGCAGGTGAGTTTCCTGACCAGGTGAGCACCTCCTCAATTGTATACTTGAGATAAAATACCATTGGGGCCTGGAGACTTGCCCATGGACAGCTGCTTGATGGCCTTAGTAACCTCATCGAAAGAAGGGTCCAGGCATGGCTCCTCTAGGACAGATATGCCGCGGGAGTGATTCGATGGCTTCATCAGATATCGTGGATTGACAGTTCAGGAGACTATCAAAGTGCTCTGCCCAGCAAGAGAAAATATTGGCTTTGTCTGTGAGCAGCCAGTTACAATCCTCTGTGAGAACAGGGGCAGTACCACTGGATTTTGGGCCATATACAGCACAGAGACCTTCACAGAAGGCCTTCATGTCATGCTTCCTGGAGTTCTACAGCCTTCTGCTTCTACCACTTATCAAATCCCTGAAAATACTCCATTGTAATACAAGCCATGCACACTCTTAACTTAGAAGTTTTTCCCCTTTTTTCTCCACTTGATGGTATGAACATAATGATAGCTGATTTCATAATCTGATGGAAAATGAAACAGCAGTTAGAACTGTCGGGACATCATAAAGGGCCAAATTAACCCTGGACATAACTCCAGCGGCATTACAATAACATAGGATTTAACCCCAAAATTTGTCACAGAGATAGTGGTTTTTGGCTTACATAAACTGGTTGGTTGTAATGCATCTATAATGGCTTCATGGTGATATTATTATTTTTATTTTATTACTATTTAATAAAAACAACTACAAGAACTATTTTTATAGGTAACTAAAACTTCATGACTTCTTAATAATTAGTAGATAATGGGCAAGTAATAAGGGGTTTAATATAATAACTGTATCATCATGTTTGAAACGAATCACATTGTTTTTCACAATGTGAATAACTTAATGCTTCTTAATAATTTAAAATTCCCTAACAAGCCATAATCCTTGTATTCTCTTATCAGTTTTCACCACATTTACAAAATAAGTGACCTAGAGCTCACTTTCTGTTGTTTTACTCCTCTGTTTCATTGTGTGTATGCTTTCATATAATATTAAGCTTCACCTTTAAACTCTTCAGTGTGCAACTAAAAGAGAATGGATGGAATGCTTCTTCTAACTTCGTTTTATGCAAGCCAGAAGCTGAATGTTCTTCTGCCTTCCTTTAATGGGAAAGTTGAGGAATCTACAGTTTAATTACTTGTGTTGGATGTGAACTTGTTTCTCTGTGTAGAAACATGTGAGTGATCATTATAAAACTCTGGGATGGATGTACCAGGTATAATTGAAAAAAAAATCCTAAGCTTTAAGTGCTAATCAAAATGCAATCCACACATCTGCTAAATAGGCCACATGTAGCCAATGCAAATACAGGTGTTACGTGACCATTCATTATATGTTAGCCAGTTCCTGAAGATAAAATGTGAATGTTAGAGGACAATTTTTTGTGGACCTTGATAGGTCATCTAATTGATATATGTTATGCTCATAAATGTCATCTTATAAAGTGGCTAAAAATGTGAAATGACAAAATGTGTCCAACTCTATTGGATAGAAGTTGAACAAAAGATCACCTTGTTTTCTGAGAAAGGGCTGTGTGTCAAATCAATAGTCCTATAATAATCATGAAGAATATTCATTTCAAGCAGTTTTGCCAGCATGTGATAGGAAACACATCCAGAGAGAAGGATTTTGTTTGATCATCCCGTCTGAATGCAGTTCTGTGAATGCGAGAGAGAGAAAGAAAACCAAACATTAAAATGCTCATTTACTTTTGAATTCAGCCTTTTCTTCTAGGTTGTGTTCTGTTGAGTCTCATCTAACAGGTTTGATGTTGGGGATCTAGGAAATAAATATCCCCCTTTTTTTTTCTTTTTGATACTTTGTAGCTACTAAGTTTCAAAGAGTGAAATGACCTTGAGTTATGCAGAATACTCCCTTCCAAAACTTGCCAAAAAAAAAAAAAAAATCAGATGACAGGTGATCCTACTCTAGCTAGTATAGCAGTCTTTGAAATAACACTAGAGTCCATTTCAGAGAATGTGCATTGGCATCTGTCATTTAAGTTCTGTATCCACCACTGAACAGTATTTGTTGTCTTCTTCACTTCCTCACAATGACTTGATACCTGATGACCCCCTGGGATGATGTCACGCTCTCCCTAAATCAGAAAGCAGCATAATGAAGATTTCTCTCTTGCTTAAAGTACATTAAAGATAACTATCCTGTGCCAAACTCACTCACTATTCTTGGATATTTTCAAATCTAAAAAATGCTGACATCTTGTCATTAATACTCTTGTAAATTCTGAAGTAAACAGATTTCAAAGGCACTTGACTGTTAGTGTGAAGACAAGGTCAAAGAGTTGAATGACAAGTGCTCCTGCTACGATAAGACTATCCATCAATCAGTTCTACCAGCAAATTCTTAAAACAGACAAGAGAATGGAATATGACAAAATAATGTGTTGAAAGATATATTTGTAGAAGGTCCATTTCAGCATTCTTGAACTAGTAGTTCATAAAGAAAATCAATTATGTATGGCTTAGAAATGGGTTGGCCCTTCATTGAACAACCTAGTTTGCAATTTAAAACTGCTCAAAGGCATCTTGTCACTAAGTCTAAAAAATGAATTCAGAAATTGGAAAACATCCATTCTGTCAAATTAAAGCTTTTTTGGTTCCACCACCAGTAGAAGAAGAGTTAAGTGCACACAGCTGAAATAAGTGAAACACATTAATTTGGTCTAGGAAACATCAAGTTAGTAGTGATGACTTTCTGATGTTCTCACACTGCTTAAAAGTAATTCAGTTCTTCAATTCTTCAATTATTAAGTAGTCTTCAGTAGGAGTTGTGTGAGCTGGGGATATTTTCACTACCGCTGAACTCAGCAAACATGGAATTCAGATGTTCACTTGGACATAGTTCAAAAGCTAGGCCATCTTAACCTAACTTTCTGATGAATGCTTTTGAAACTTAGGCTATTCTGCCCTATCTCCATGTGTTTGTGGTACCATTATGTTTGTGGTACCATTTGTTTCCTTAAATTTACTGTGGCATTATTCTGATGAGATAGTAATTAGAGAAAATGCCGTAGGAGTCCAATGTTAAATACAGCTCTTCTATTTGTTTTATAGTAAAAGGACCAGTACAAAATTTAGATGGATGGTTTAGAGGTGTTAGAATCTGTTCTCCCAAATAGATCAATGTACAGGAAAGAGAAATAGTTATCCGTTGCATGAAATTATGGACCGGATCTCTCATTTTTTCATTAGCATGTGATAGTTTTTGTTATTCATTCTTTGATTATGTGGTATCAATATGTTGAATTATTTCACAAGCATTCAACACAGAGGGCACTTTAAGTCAGTGGCTTTCAAACTTTTTTTTCTGGCGACCCAGTTGAAGAAAATTGTTGATGAAAGTGACCCAAGAGAGCTGGCGATGAGCGGTTTGGGTTGTGGAAGGGGCTCAGGGCTGGTGCAGGGGGTTGGGGCATGGGAAGGGATCAGGGCTATGGGCTGGGGGTGCAAATTCTGGGATGGAGCGCAGCGTGGTGTCAGAACAGGTAGGGACTAGCTTGCTTTAGCCGGGCAGCACCGCCGATGGGACTTTTAACAGCCCGGTGGAGGTGCTGACCAGATCCACTGCAACCCAGTGCTTTACATTCCGCGACCCACAGTTTGAAAACCACTGCCTTAAGTTATATCTGAGGTTTTTTACTCAGTCAATACTCAGGCAAACTCCCAATGATGTCAATGGGAGTTTACCTATATAAAAACTGAATGAGGATCTTCGGATTTGTTCTTAATTAGTGGGGGCAGGGAAAGAGGGGTGACTTGCACTTTGAATAACATATTTTTCTAGTGGGTCATCTAATGTTTTGTACATCATCTTTACAGGAATGGCAGCCTTGTAATTAAGGCACTGGACTGGGTCTCAGTTCTGCCTAGCTCTGCCACAGACTTTCTGTGTTACCTTGGGCAAGTCGCTTGATATCACCCTGGAGATAACAATACATTCTTCCCCCTCCCCTTTGTCTGCTTAAAATGCAAGTTTGATGAGGGCCTAACTCTTATTATACGTCTGTACAGTGCCTAGCAGAATGTGGTCCCTATCTCTGTTAGGTACTCTAGGCATTACTGCAATACTAATTAATCATTAATGTATAATTGTAATTTAAAATTACAAAGCTCCTCAGAAAGAGACTATGTATTCATTAGCGAAGCAAGATTAAAATGAAATGTTAAGAACTCTTTAAAAATACAAGTCTCATGGGAGTAGGCCTGATGCTAAGAGAGACAAATTGTTGTAAATCCACCGGGTCTATCACTGCACTCATTTACATCTGTGTTGTCCCACTGAAGTCAATGGGGTTGCTTGGGTGTAAGTGATGGCAACAGTTTGTATACAGAAGTTAGAGCAGTTAGAGCAAACTATAGAGAAGTTAGAGCAAAACCACAAAAGATCCACCAATGTAAGAGAATGATACAGAATGCTGCTGCAGAAACAGTTTTTCCCTGCACCGTGTTTTGGTATTCCATAGTTGTGCAATACTGACTCTGACATTTGCCTGTGCCTGTGTTTGATATCTGATGCCCTGCTTTTGTGTCATATAATTGACTGCCACACTCAGTGGATGTTACATGTTTTTAGTTAGATCAGGATATGATGTTTTATAAATACTCTGAGAAATCCTGAAAATACCACAAAGAGTGGGAGTGGACTTGTCAAGCGACTAATTATGCCAGTTGAAATGCCCCTTACGTTTTTTTTTTCTCATCATACGTGGCTGAGAAAAATAACCATTGTTTTCAGCTTTGTCAAGCTTCTAGGCAGATATAAAGATGTAGGTGTTTTTTGGAAAGTACTGTAGAATATGTGTGTTAAACATGCCTCTCTTGTCAATTGAGTGAGATCTGTTGAAGTTTCCACAGTGATTAAATGAATCATTAAGGAAGATTTGTTATAAATGTGTTTCCTTCATGTACTACTCTGGAAAAAAAAAATTCAGAGTACTCAGAATTTTTTCCAGAGTAGGACATCAAGTACAGTTCAATACAAGAATTGTATGGAACCAAAAGGTATCTAGGCATTGGTTGGAGTATTTTTCAAGGGCCCTAGAATCTATAAGCCAAATCTTGTAGTCTCTGTTCAGTCCTTAGATATTCGCTGCATTACCTCTCAGCCAGTTTCTAATCTCTGTTAACCCAGTAAAAATCCAAGCTTTGCCAAGGAGATTTTAACTTCAATTTACACTTGTGTAACAGAGAGCAAAGTTAAATTATAATTATTAGTATTGTTCATATTTTATTATATAATTTTATTTATATTACAGTAGAACCCAAACTCACAATACACTTTACAAATACAGAGGAAGACACTTGCCCAGAAGTGTATTCACACCCCCAATCCCATGCTGTGATGTTACAGTTGGCTCCTTCTGCCAGTGCAGAAACCTAATCATTTCAGTGGTGCTCCAAGTAGACCCAAAGGCCTACCTGCATGCATTTCATTGTAGGATCATAATCTGATGTTGTTTAAATCCAATATAACTCCATAAAAGTCATTACTGTTACTTCAGATGTATTCCTGTGTAAGGGAGAGAAGAATCTGACCCACTGACATCAATGGATGTTATTCTCAAATATAGACTGTAAGGCTGTTGGCCCCAAACCATTGAGTCCTCACCATTACCCATCTTTTCTGCCTCTAGAAATGGCTAGCTAGGTTCCTGGACTTCTTCCAGTATGGGGTGGGATGTGCTTTAGAGAAACTTCTTTGAGTGTGATTTGAAAGTGAGGAGATAAAAATGGATCTTAATTTCCAAAATCACCAGCCAGTCTGTTTTTATCTGATTTATTTAAAATATGCCAATGCAGAGTTCTGTTTTTGTGTATCAAAATTAACTACTGTAACATGGCTCTTAGGTCCAGTGTCTCAGACATAAGAGCCATATATTTGGGGAATAGTATGAAAACACAATCACAGAAGAACCAAAAAGAATGCGAAACAAACATAGTTTTGGCTTTTATTATAAACTGAAACTCAGACCAGGTACACCAAAAGGTTTGCCAAGGTCTTTAACATTCGGTGAACCTGCACTGATCTATGGTTTTGTGTGGAATCTATGTAAAACTTGCTATTTGCCATGTAAACCAAGGTGAAATTTCCTTTAGTTTTGACTGAATTTTCCTTTGGATTTAGAGTACATTCAAACCAAAAGCTAAAAATGAAAAAATCAGCTTATGAATCTGTGAAAACAAATGCCCCAAAACAAACAAACAAATGGTTTACACGCTACTGTGCAAGCTGAAATGCCATTGCATGTGTGGGACTGCAGGCACTAAGTTGCAATCCAGATCCAAATATCTATGTTTGAGAATGTTCGATGACTCATATCCATTGTGATGTATTGGTTTTGCCTATCTGAGTAGATATTCGATATAGCAAGTTCTTTTGTGTGGTCTTTCCTCCAACTATGAGAGTTCTCCTTCAGCGTGAGTGGTAGAGGCCTGTGTTTCTGGAATTGAAAGACCAGAAGTGAAATCCTGGTTCCACTGAAGTCAATGGCAAAACTCTCATTGATTTCAATGGGGCCAGGATTTCATCCTAGAAAAGCGTTAGACAAGTTCCTTTTGTGAGTTAATCAGTAGTTGGGTTGGTTATCTGCAGAATGTGGTTTTGTTACACAGTCTCTACCACTGTGGGTAGCTTCTGAATGGTACCTAGATATCCTGGAAGAGCTGTAGTGTATATAATAATCTTTGTTTCTATAGCAGGGGTGGGCAAACTTTTGGGCCCGAGGGCCACATCTAGGTAATGGAAATTGTATGGTCACGAAATGGGGGGTTGGGGAGTGGGAGGGGTGAGGGCTCCGGCTGGGGATGCATGCTCTGGAGTGGGGCCAGAAATGAGGAGTTCAGGGTGAGGGAAGGGGCTCCGGGTTGGGGCAGGGGGCTAGGGTGCATGTGTGTGTGAGGGCTCCGGTTGGGGGTGCGGGCTCTGGGGTGGGGATGAGGGGTTCAGAGGGCAGGAGGGGGATCAGTGCTGGGGCAGGGGTTTGGGGTGTGGGAGGGGAGCAGGGGTGCTGGCTTCGGGCGGTGCTTACCTCAAGCAGCTGGAAGCAGCGGCATGTCCACCCCTCCATCTCCTATAAGATTCCCAGCCAATGGAAACTGCGGGGGTGGCACTTGGGATGGTGGCAGCATGCGGAGTCCCCTGGCTGCCCTACATGTAGGAACCGGAGAAGAGACATGTTGCTGCTTCCGGGAGCTGTGCAAGCCCCCAACTATACTCCCCGGCTGGAGCACTGGAGCAGGTCAAGCCCCAGACCCTGCTCCCTCGTGGGAGCTCAAGGGCCAGATTAAAACGTCTGAAGGGTCAGATGTGGCCCCCGGGCCATAGTTTGCCCATCCCTGTTCTATAGTGAGAATTCACAAGCTTTAGCAGGAAACAGGGTCATTCTCCTCCCGCCTCCCCCTAGTGTCTCTTAATGCCAGATATTATCTTGGGATTGAGGTTTTCAGCTCTCTTAGTGCTTTGTATTATCTTTACTGTAATGAGCTAATCTTATTCTGTGGGGGTTGTTTTCACTCCCATTTGGAATTACATGGCAACAATTTATGGTAGACTGAGATGCCATAAAGAGCAGGTAAGTCATCATCAAGAGAATGAATGTATTAGTGTGTCATTACTGCGCATCAGCCCTGACATCCTATACAGCATGATGTCAGCTGTGAACATTTCTTACTAAGACTTTTTTTAATAAACAGGATCCAGGATGGCATTTTTTTAAATAAAAAGTCTTGGCTGCACCAAATAGTCCCTCTATTTATCTGTCTATTATATTTTTAGAACAGTCATTATCATAGTGTAGAGATGCTGTGGGTCCATGTGGGTGTGTTAATTGCCATAAAATACCTTGGTTCAAAACTTGCTGCTATGAAATGTCATGTTCTCAGTTTTGAAACTCCCACATAAGAGGCTGTATTTGTGCTTTGATACTGTTTCCTGGTGAAGTGTGACACAGGGCAAAATGTGCTGCATTTGCCAGAGATGGCCTTTATAATCTCTCTGCATAATTTATAGGAACACTTCACTGCCTCTTCTGCTGCTAATGGTCTAGCTGGGACCTGCAGAATAGGTTGGTTCTGCCCTCTAATTTTAAGAGTTGTAATGGCGACACTGCAGTGTTTTTCTTGTTTCTGGGTCGCTTTTGGATTTACGCCTGGTGAAGGACTTGGAAGAGTTGCTATGAAAGCCAAAAAAAAAACAAAAAACCCAAAAAACCCATCTGCTGGGGTTTTATGAGTTGCCTACTTGCCAAGTTCAACAGCAGGCCAATCTATTGTTGATCAATTCTGTCCTCACCAGGTGTCACTGCAGTTATAGGAGAATGACTACTGAGAATTTAAAGGAACTTAAGAGATGATTTGGCCATACAGGTTCTAAACAAAATGTATAAAAAAGATTCAGCAATTGGATAAAGCTATTAGGAGATGATGACTCTTGTCAATAGAAAAAAACAGAAACAAATCCTGCTGAAGTGATTATGGGGTATTTGAATTCCCTCAGTCACTCTGGTAACTTCAACAGAGCTTCCGAAATGTGCCTCCTCCCCTACATTCTCGCATTAATTACATATTTTACTAGTCTGCTTTACAAAATGATAATCCAGGTGACACTCACTTATTGTGGTTTTAATGTGTGTTTAGGCAATCTGATCTTGTTATAAAACTATCTGAATATTGTAATGACCTTTAATACAATGTGACAACCTGGCTAATGGGCAGACACTTCTGAGGCAGGTGGTGTACAACACAGATAATTATTCCTTCTTTGCTATAGATGCAGATGTGTATTCCACTTACGTGTGTGCATGCCCAGTACACCGGAGCTGGAGACTTTTGCCTGGCATTACCTGTAGAGGGGTGGTGCTCATGCCTCATGGCCATACCCCTTCCCCGGGCTATATGAGGCGGTGCTACCCAGACCTCCCTCAATTTCTTCTTACCACCCGGGGCTGGAGTTGGAGCTCTGTGTCGTTGTAATCTCACAACCTTGCAATTAGTCTTAGCCTAGCTTTTATTGTATTTAGTTAGTATTGGTGTTAGTTAGCTTAGTGTATTAGTTCTAGTAGTATTTCTCTCCCTGGTGATGCCCGCACTGGGCAGTTCAAACACTGTCCTTCATGTGGGGGGAGCGATTTGTAACAGTGAGCCCGACACACGGTGTCTGCTTTGCCTTGGTGAGGCCCACCTCAAAGAGCATTGTTCTATCTGCAGATCATTCAAGAAATTGACTCAGGTGGCCCTGGACCTTTGCCTGAAGCAGCACCTGCTCAAACAGGCCATGCAGTCTGATTCTGTACTGACGCCCTCGTTGGGCTGAAGATCACCCCTGGGCTCTGAGAGTGTGGCTGTTTCGCATTCAGGAGCAGGTGCCTCTCTAAGAAGGTGAAGTAGCCGTAAGCTAGTTACTGTGCTGAGGAAGAGATCATATAAGACTAATCGAGACCACCATAAGTCTTGGGGTGACTCTCCTTCCTACCCCAAGACCAGCATGGTGCCAGCAGCGGCAGATAGGATGGCATGGATACCTCTACTGTTGACTCCGGTTCTGGCCTTTGGGCGCCCATTGAATCCGGTACCAACGAGGGAGATGCTGATACCAACTCTGTCCATGTCATCGGTGTATGAGGCAGCCAGAGACCTCCTCTGCCTTTCGGCTCTGACCTTACCATTGGTCCAGGACTGTCCCAGGGTTGCACATCTGTAGCCCCTCTGATGGAGTGAGCTGCTGAACCTTAGAGTCTGTTGGCACAGCGTCCCAGTGGTCCCCTTCCAGTGGTGGTAGAGCCGGTATCAGCATCAGTATAGGGAACCCCCGGTACCAGGAACCTCTTTTTGGCTCCTCTGTAGCGGCGCCACATGTGCTTCCCTGGCTGCTTTCTTCACCCTCTCCATTGGTGTGCTCGGGTGCTCTGCTGTTATTCACATCAGGATCGACGCTGCCTTTGGCACTGGGATGTTGGATACCAACGGTATTGCCTCCATCTGAAGCATTGCTTCCTGCCTCGTTCTGGGCAATGGATGAATTGGATCTCCTCCTTGCTCCCTCTGGCCTCGCTCTGCCCTTGTCACCGGGATCTGAGTCTCTTCTGCGTCTGAGGTGAGGTCATCATCCTCCTGCTCTTCATGATCCAATGAATGCAAAGGCTGCTAATGGATTGTTATGGTTCCCAATATTGGCATGTTCCCATTGTCAGGGACGGAGGCTGGGTTTCTACTGGCCACCAATGCCCTGTCCATATCAGTGGCCCCCTTGGAATCAGTGGGGACACCCCCTCATTTGCAGAGGTCCCGCTCTTCATCTTGTTCAAAGGCAAAATCACCCACCAGATCTGCAGTTGTGTCTGCAGATCAATCACAGGCTGAGACACCAGCTATCTTCCTCCCTGTGGAGCCTGCAGTACCCTCTTGTGTGGGTACATCATCCCTGGGGCAAGATCCCTTGGCTCAATTAAGAGCCTCGTCCTCATCTCCGGATGAGGCTGCATTATCAGGTCCATCCTCCTCTTCGATACCAGAGGACTTTAAGGCATATCAAGACCTTTTACACCATTTGGCCGCATCCTTGGGCATCCAGGTGGAGTTGCTGCATGAGAGCACACACCGGTTGGTGCACATTTTGTAGTCATCTGCTCCTGAGAGAGTTGCTCTCCTGATCAACAATGTGCTTCTGCAACTAGCTAAAATCCTTTGAGTACTCCAGCCTCAGTACTGGCAGATGGACAAGTGCTATTTTGTTCTGGTTCAGGTATTTTAAGGGTTCTAGTCACATTTTGCCCCAAATTCCCTGGTGATGATAGCAGTAAATGATAGGGCCCAGCAGGGCAGACTCAAGTCCACCTCCGAGGACAGAGATTCTAAGCGGTTGGATCTTATGCTTAGGAAAGTTTACATGTCCTCATACTTCCTGCATTATCTCAGAATAACTGATATGCTGCCCTCTGGGACATCTACTTCCTGTGGCAATTCTGCTGAGCCACAGGAAGTTTCTTCACTTCATTGTAGGACAGTGCTATTTTTCAGTACACAGTCCTGCCTTTTGGCCTCCCTTTTGCTCCCCGAGTCTTCACCAAGTGCATGGTCATGGTTACTGCATATCTCAGGAGACAGGGAATCCACATCTTCCCATACCTCGATGACTGGTTACTGAGGGGCAGATCCAGAGAGGAAGTTCTTGCTCATGTCAGCACCACATTATGCTTGTTCGACCCTCTGGTTTTCATTCTAATAACCAAAAAGTCAACCTTGGCTCCCACTCAAAAATTGAGCTTATTGAGACCTTGTTAAATTCCACAAGGTGGAGAGTGTTCCTACTGATTGACCATTTTCAGGCAATTCAACGTCTCTGTTCAGTCTGCAGTCCCAGCCTTCTATGACACTCCAGGCATGTCTGAGCCTGTTGGGCCACATGTCCGCTTGCGAGTAAGGGGTCCAGTTTGCGAGCTGCGTCTCCACCCCCTTCAAATGTGACTCAAGACAGTCTATCACCCAAACCTTCATCCACTGGACTGGCTGGTTTGCCTCCCTCTGCAGTGGTGGATGTGCCACAGAATGTTATTACCAACACTTTCCTGCTGGGTTGGGGAGTGCATTGGGGTTGCTGAATGTACAGGGATGCTGGTCAGAATGGGAGGCCTTGCTCCATATCAACATGCTGGAACTTCGGGCCATCCACAATGCATGGTGTGCTTTCCGAGACCATATCAGACACTCAGTGGTTCACATATTCACTGACAATACCGCCATGATGTAATATGTGAACAAACAAGAGGGAACACACTCCAGGTCACTCTGCCTAAAAGTTATCAATCTATGGCAATTTTGTGTTGAGGAGGACGTTACTTTGATAGCTGTCCATTTAATCGGGGGTGCCAAATCATCTTGTGGACTATCTCAGCAGGTATTTTTCTCTCAATCATGAGTGGTTCCTGAAGATGAGTGTGCTCCGGGTCATCTTCACAGTGTGGGGCATTCCCATGATCAACCTATTTGCCACAAGAAAAAACTGGAAATTTTGCCTGTTCTGGTTTCAGGGGGCCTCATTCTGGGCTCCCTCTCTGATGCCTTCCACTGCAGCTTGTGATTGACTCTCTTGTATGCCTTTTCCTCCAAAATCCCTCAAGTCATTCTCAAGTTCAAAGCAGATTGGACCAAGCTTATCCTGATAGCCCCGGCAGGACCGAGACAGTGCTTGTTCTCCAAACTTCTCGCACTTATGATTCAGCCTTCCACACCAGTTCCCCCCATTCTGACCTGCTCACTTAGAACTATGGCCATGCTTGCCATCCCATGCTTAACTCCTTGCACCTCACAGCACGGCGGCTGCATGGTTGAATGAAGAAGAAGAGCAGTGCTTCGTGGCTGTCCAAGAAGTCCTATTCAACAATAGAAAGTGTTCTATGAGGATGGCTTACTTAGCAAAGTGGAAGAGGTTTTTGGTGTGGTCCTTCATCTGCAGGATCCAACTGGCCTGGGCTTCTATTCAGGACATCTTGGCGTACCTGTTACACCTTCAGAAATCTGGACTTGCAATTAGTTCATTGAGAGTGCATCTGGCTGCAATATCAGCGTTTCATCCTCCTATTCCGTACAAATCAGTCTTTGCCAATGCTATGGTGATATTTCTAAAAGGGCTTCTCCATTTATACCCTTCAGTCCAAGAACTGGTCCCCCAGTGGGACTTAAACATGGTTTTGGTGGCTCTAATGGGCCATCCATTCAAGCCCCTAGCATCCTGTCCGCTGCCCCTCTTGTGTCAGAAAACCGCATTACATCTGCATGGTGGGTGTCTGTGTTGCAGGCTGTAATGGCAGGGTCTCCTTACGCACAGTTCTCCAAAGACAAAGTAACCTTATGACCATACCCAAAGTGGTCTCTCACTTTCATGTGAACCAGGCAACGTATTTACCTGTATTCTTCCCTTAGTCTCATTCATCCAGTGAGGAACAGCACCTCCATACTTTGGATGGTAGATGATGTCTAGTCTTTTATTTGGATAGGACTGAACCATTTCGTGCTTCACTTCATCTGTTTGTGTCATTCGCAAACTGCATGAAGGGGCAAGCAGTTCTCTTCACAGACCATCTCTAGATGGATAATATCCTGTATGAAGGCTGCATATGATACAGCTTTGGCTATGCCCTCCCACGCCCCAGCCAATATGAGCTCATATGATGAGAGCGCAAGCAGTGTCGATAGTGTATCTCAGTGACATTTCCATGTTGGATGTTTTCAAGGTGGCCACCTGGTCATCCATTCATACATTTTTGGACCATTATGATATCACATCTTCCAGAGTGGACACAGGCCTTAGTAGGGTGGTCCTGTGATCCCTATTTCGGTAGACTCTGCGCCCCGCACTTCCTGGACAGGGTACTGCTTGTGAGTCACCTAAGTAGAATACACATCTGCATCTACTTGAAGAAGAAGAAACAGTTGCTTACTGTAACTGTGGTTCTTTGCAACGTGATGCAGACATGTATTCCACAAGTCATCCTCCATCTCCTTTCATGGGCTTTCGGTGCAAAGGAACTGAGGGGGATTGGGGCAGTGCCACCTTACATAGCCAACCATGAGGTGCAAGTGCTGCCCCTCTATGGGTACTGCTAGGCAAAAGTCCCCAGCTCTGGCACACTGGGCACACGTACACCTAAGTGGAATACACGTCTGCATCATATCTCAAAGAACCATAGTTAAAGTAAGTAACCGTTTCATCTTGTTGCAGGACAGGAATTCATACTGATTCAGAATGAGGTCTCAAGGTATTGAGTAAAGGTTTTGCTACTTTGTCAGTTACAATTGCTTAAACGTGAAATTACTTTTCTTTAAACATTAGGAATGTAGGAATTGTCATACTGCATCAGACCTATATTCCTTCCAGGCAGTCCCCTGTCTCCAACTGTGTCCAGCACCAGATACTTCAGAGAAAGTTGCAAGAAGCCACACAGAAGGCAGGCAGATGTGGGCAGGCAGATGTGGGGTAATCTGTACCCCCTATCCTAAAAGTCTCCTACTATTCCTAATAGCTAGGGATTGGTTTATGCCCTGAAACATGAGGTTTTATCCCTGCTCCAATAATCTTTTTGTTAGCATTTAACTATTATAACCATGAATATTTTTGTTATCCATCTAAACATCAAATCCCTCTTTGAATCTTCCTAAATTCTTGGCCTCAACAACATCCTGTGGCCATGAGTTCCACAGTCAAATTACATGTGTTATGAAAAAGTATTTCTTTTTCAGTTTTGATTTGGCATCTTTCAATTTTGTTGAATATCCCCTTCTCTTTCAAAGTGTAACAAGCTGTGGCCACATGCATACACCCACAGCAGTCATAAGTGCGAATCGAAGCCAGGACCTTCACCCCCAAGAGTGCAAACCACTGCAGCTCGAGCTAAAGAATATCTCCTTTTATCTTAGGATAAGTAACAGGTTATTATACTTGCGGAGGCCAGTCACTAGAAGAAGATGCACATGCATACTTAAGTTAGTTTATTACAAGATCACCCACTCTTTCTTTTTCCTGAGAGTTCTTGTTGCAAGCAGAAATGTTCATTACACAAATGCTCACCTGTCTTGTTCAGAGAAGCAGATATTACAAGTTACCTCGTTAAAAAACATAATGCCAAATTCTTCCCTCAAGAACATCCGTACAACTTAATTGAGTTCCCTGGTGCTGCCTGGGTGCTAACAGGAATAGAATTTGATCCAGTAATACTTTCAGTTGTGCACATTAGTGTAAATAAAAAGCCATGAGAAAGAACTCGCATTTTTCTGTGGCAGATCACTGTAAACGTTCTAGAAGAGTTACAAACATGGGTTGTTTTTTAACAAGAATATATCTGTTAATTACTTATTATCAATCACAGCAGTCACACAGGAGTAATAATTCTGGAAGAGATGTAAGAACTATTCTGTTCTTCAGCAATCTAGTTAGTAAAAGAAATGTTGAAAATTGCTTTATAGCCCTGGGGCCTTTTTTCGGCATACTCTGCTCTCCACCACTCCCAAAATTGATGGGTCTTATGAAAGGCATTATAATGAAGATGGATTTGAAGTACTCATTTTCATCTTTTTAGGTACTGAGCAAGTAGTTATGTGAAACCACTCTTTTTTTTTTTCAACTCAGTAAGTCCAGAAATAGGCTGACCTTCTGAAGCAGAGTCTATATATATTAAAATTTTTATGCATAACAGTCAACTTCCTCCCACATTTTCTGATCCAGTTAACATTTTTATGGCACCAGAGAAAACAAATTAATATTTATCACTTTATATAGCACTGTATGAATTATCAATAGTGGTATTTTATTTATGCTTTTAATGTGGCTGTAAACTCCATTCCCAGGTGAGACCTTACTAGATGAGATGCTGGATTCTCTACTACTTAAACTAAAACTTTACCCCATCTGGACTTTTTCGTGTACATTGAAGATTGCATTATAGAAATAATAGAAATGCAGAACTGGAAAAGACTTCAAGAGGTTGCCTTGTTCATCTCCTCCTCCCCGCCCCCAGGCTGGGGTATGATTAAATATACGTAGACCAGCCCTGCATAGATGTTTGTCTAACTTGTTCTAACCTGGGGATGTGCTAACCTGACCCACTTCTGTGTGTTTCTTTAACTCTAAATCTGAAATTACTAAGAAAATATCGGGTACATGATACACACCTGTCACTGCTCTACAGCCAAAATGCTTCTGAAATAAATGTGGTCAAACTTTACTAATTCTGGGTCACTGAGAACGAAAATGATGCTTAAAATTGTTGATTGGCTCTTGTTTTCAAGATATGCTATTGGGTCAGTATATACAAACCTTGACTTAGGAATGGCGGAGGTTAAGTGAGTTATAAAGGGAAGGGATCTAAATTTAAACCAGAAATGACTAAAATACATCTCTGAGTGGATTTATGAATAAATCTATGACTGGGTTTGGACAGTACTTGCTTTTTAGGCAAAACAATGAACGATGCAATCTGAAGCTGGTATTGCGTCATACATGATATGAATTGCATCATGTTATTCCTAGAAGTCATGGATGATGCAATCATAACGAAGCTTACATCACTCTGCTGAACAAATTGCCCTATATCAGCTCTAGAAATCATACAGTGTCGTGCTCTCTTATTTGTCAGTGTTTGATTTTGCAAACTTCTGTTGCAAAATCTGTTTTGCCAAAGTGAGCAGAGATGCCTCGTACTTGTGTGAACAGTGCAGATAATTTCTGCTATGTTTGTGGTGAAGTGACTTTTGCATCACAAAAGCGCAGTATAACCACTATGGTTAAGAAAGCCTATCACCTTTATTTTGGCTGCAAAATTGGAGATCAGGACAAGAGGTAGGCCCCACACATATGCTGCAACACTTGTGCAACAAATCTTTGCCAGTGGTTGAACAGGAAAAGGAAATCTATGCCTTTTGCAGTGCCAATGATTTGGAGAGAGCCAACAGATCATACCAGCAATTGTTATTTCTGCATGGTGCCTCCAGTTGGGAAAGGTGTGTCAAAGAAGAAAAAGTGGACTGTGCATTATCCAAACATTCCATCAGCTATACGCCCAGTAGGACTACCGGTTCCTGATGCACCAGAATCATTCTCACTTGAGTCAGACGAGGAAGAGGAAGAGGGTGAAACTTCTGGTCCTGAACCATCAATGTCACAGGACCCACATTTTCTCCCATCCTCCTCCTCTGAACCACACCTCATAACACAAGGTGAACTGAATGACCTTGTCAGGGATTTGGAATACCCAAGAGTAAGGCAGAGCTGTTGGGCTCCAGACTACAGCAGTGGAATCTCCTGGCAGGTGATGTTAGGGTGTTCTGTGACCGTCAAAAGGATCTTGTCCCATTCTTCTTCATGGAAGGTGATCTTGTAGCCTGCAACAACATCGATGGTGTGGTGGCAGCCCTCAACATAGTTCACGATCCAGATGAGTGGAGACTGTTCATTGATTCATCGAAGACGAGTCTTAAAGCTGTTTTACTGCATAATGGCAATGTTTTGCCATCAATTCCAGTTGGTCATGCAGTCCATATGAAGGAAACCTATGACAACATGAAACAATTTTTGAGGTGCATAAACTATGACCAACATCTGTGGCTTTGTGGCGATTTGAAGGTTGTTGCTCTCTTGCTTGGTCTGCAGACTGGATACACAAAGTACTGCTGTTTTCTCTGCGAATGGGATAGTCGTGCAAGAGATTCCCACTACATCAAGAAAGTTTGGCCACTCCGACAGTCATTGGAGCCTGGGAGGAAAAGTGTTCAGCATCCACCACTTGTTGAATCAAGGAAGATTTTGTTATCACCCTTACACATCAAGCTGGGTCTGATGAAGAACTTTGTCAAGGCCATTGACAAAACACAAGCAGCTTTCAAGTACCTCCGTGGAAAATTTCCAAGGTTAAGTGAAGCTAAGATAAAGGAGGGTGTCTTTGCTGGTTCTCAGATTCGTGAACTTCTTTGAGATGATGCATTTGACCATGCACTGAGTGGCAAAGAAAAGATGGCATGGAAAGCCTTCTAGTTAGTGGCAATAAATTTTCTCAGAAACAAGGCAGACAACTACAGGTTGTTGGTGGAAAACCTCCTCATGGCATACAAAAGCCTTGGTTGCAACATGTCACTAAAGATACATTTTTTGCACTCTCATCTAGATTTTTTTCCACCGAACTGCGGAGCAGTGAGCGATGAGCACGGCGAGTGATTTCATCAGGACATTGCAACAATGGAGAAACACTATCAGGGCAAATGGAGCCCATCAATGCTTACAGACTATTGCTGGACAGTGACAAGAGATGCTCCATTTAATGAATACAAGAGAGAAGCCAAGAAGCGCCGAGTAGACACTGAATAGGACTAAACTATGTACATAATAGTTTTTTGCCTTTTGTTTCATAATAAATTTTATTTATATAACCCTTTTGCTGATTTTCAAAGTGTTAAATAAACAGGACAGGTGAAATATTATCAGGTAAAGCAACCATAAACAATTTAAAGCAACCATAAAGGTTTACAATTTATGATTAAAACTCTACTATCTACACAATATACATAGACATAAAATGTAAAAACTTAAATATCTTAGAAACAGTATCCAATCAGTTGTTTTAATTGTCATATTTGAATTCAGCACATCAAAATGCATAATAAATAACACATTTTATCTCTGAAGCAGACGACTTCTCAAAAATTGTGGACCGGTGTTATCTGAAGGAAGGATTTCGCCCTGTCTCCTTTGCCACTAGCAATGCCACTGTACAGCACTATGAGTTATTTGATTTAAAGACCCCTTACTTACTGTACTTAAAGTATGTTCTAGTCTTTGCCTTCCAATGTGTGCTGTCCAGCATTCCTGATATTTTGATGAAGCACGGCAAAACAGCTATTTCCAAATGGAAGTCCTATCTAACCGATCAACTTTTCAGTGCACTAGCAAGAGTGCTACTTTTTTCTCACTGGGGACTGTCAAATTAAGAGTGTTTTCTAAAAATCTTAGTTCCAAATCCCCCAAAAGATCAAAATGTCAGGAATTCAGAATTGGAATGGCCACTTGCAACTGTATTCATTTTTCTTGATTTTTCTAAGCAGATATTTTGGAGTTCAAGCTCCTTCTTCCGAAGAAGATTAGCCTTAAATCTATGTTCTTGTCAGTGAAATGACAGGAACATAGGGAAATCTGGGAATTGCTGCTGGTCCTTTGCTGGGCAAAATTTGTGGACTAATAGTGTATTTGATGAAAAATGCAATTTTGGTCAACCCAAAACAATTTGTGAATTTCATACTATTCAGGAGCGCCACCAGCTTTTTTGCCGCCTTAGGCAGCAGAAGGTCCCACCCCCAAAATGCCGCCCCCAACAGAGGCGGCGGAAGGCCCCCCCCCCCCGAAATACCGCCGACGAACAGGGCAGCCGAAGATCTGGCCGCCATGGTCGCCGCCCCCCAAATATTAGTACCCTAGGCGACCACCTAGGTTACCTAATGGGTTGCGCCGGCCCTGCTACTATTAGTTTCAATCATGAATGGTGATAATGCTGCCCACCTCCCTTATAACTTTTAATCCAGTACAGAGGGTACTCACTTGGGTTGTGGGAAATCCCAGCTTCCAATCCTTGCTCTGGAACAGACTTGAAATGGACCTTTTCAATTCACTGAAACATTCCAGGGTTAGATCCCAAGCAATTTATTTATTGATTGATTTTCCTGGAACTGCCACTGGACTGAAAAATTAGTTATTTGCCCTGTTTTACTGTACATTCCTCTCATATATGTCTTACACCATGCTGCAGTATTTTAAATGTAGCAAAGCCCCAAGTTCTAGAACTATTTTTTCACAAAAGCCTGGGAATGGACAAGGAACAAGGCCTGACACCTAAGGGCAGGGCCAACGAGAGGCGGGGGGGTAAGCCAGTACAAATTACTGGGGCTCGGCGGTCTGGAAGGGGGGCTGGGGCCCGGCTTCCCCCCACCTCGTCGGCCCTGTTTAGCCAGTCCGCCCTTGCTGGGGGGCTCGAAAAAATTCCGGAAGGGGGCTCCGCCCTTGCTGGGGTCCTGCAAAAATTCTGGAAGGGGGCCCCGCCTTTGCTGGGGGGCCCAAAAATTTTTTTTCACTGGGGCCCGAATCCGCTCTCGGCAGCCCTGCCTAAGGGCATACATTCAGAGAGACCAGGAAGGAGACAGACTTGCGGGTAGCCCTTTAACCATGATACTAGGAAGAACAAGAGGAAGAAAGTGATATTTAATTGAAATAGAAGTGTTACTTAGCCATTCTTGAGTATGGCTGGACAATTAGCCAAGGGGGGAGAAAATGAGAGTGCAGTATTATCTGGGAGTTTTCAAACAAATTGTCCAGATCAGCAGTTTAGATGGGAACAGATCCAATAAGCATGTCACGTTATTTGTAGATTTGAGCATATACATTTACAAAAAGACGCAGCTTTCCATAGCCCTGTAATGTACATCTGAACTGAATCATGAGCTCAGCTATCACTAGAATGTTCCCACAGCATCTTTAAGTTATTAGTAACCCCTAGCTAAAAGCCAGCATGAAGAGAGCAGCATATCTATCATTCATTGTTTTTCAAATAGGGCTGTTGATTGATCACGTTAACTCATGCAATTAACTCAAAAAAATTAATCCTGATTAAAAAAATTAATTGCAATTAATCACAGTTTTAATCGCACTGTTAAACTATAGAATACCAACTGAAATTATTAAATATTTTGGATGTTTTTCTACATTTTCACATATATTCTATTCTGTGTTGTAATTGAAATCAAAGTGTATGTTACTTTTTATTACAAATATTTGCACTGTAAAAATGGAAAACAAAAGAAATAGTATTTTTCAATTCACCTCATACAAGTACCATAGAGCAATCTCTTTGTTGTGAAAGTGCAATTTACAAATGTAGATTTTTTTTGTTACATAACTGCACTCAAAAACAAAACAATGTAAAACTTCAGAGCCTACAAGTCCACTCAGTCCTACTTCTTGTTCAGCCAATCGCTAAGACAAAGAAGTTTGTTTACATTTACAGGTGATAACGTTGCCCTCTTCTTATTTACAATATCACTAGAAAGTTAGAAGAGGCATTTGCATGGCACTTTTGTAGCTGGCATTGCAAGGTATTTATGTGCCAAATATGCTAAACATTCGTATGCCCCTTCATGCTTCGGCCACCATTCCAGAGGACATATTTCTATGCTGATGACACTCGTTAAAAAAAATAATGTGTTAATTAAATTTGTGACTGAACTCCTTGGGGAGAATTGTATGTCCCCTGCTCTGTTTTACCCACATTCTGCCTATATTTCATGTTATCGCAGTCTCGGATGATGACCCAGCACATGTGGTTCATTTTAAGAATACTTTCACTGCAGATTTAACAAAACACAAAAAAGGTACCAATGTGAGATTTCTAAAGATAGCTACAGCACTCATCCCAAGGTTTAAGAATCTGAAGTGCCTCCCAAAATCGGAGAGGGATAAGGAGTGGAGCATGCTTTCAGATGTCTTAAAAGAGCAACACTCCGATTCGGAAACTACCCCTGGAATGGTAGTTGAAGCATGAAGGGGCATATGAATGTTTAGCATATCTGGTGCATAAATCTCTTGCAACGCCGGCTACAACAGTGCCATGAGAACTCCTTTTCTCCCTTTCAGGTGACATTGTAAACAAGAAGCGGGCAGCGTTATCTCCTGAAAATGTAAACCAACTTGTTTGTCTGAGCGATTGACTGAACAAGAAGTAGAACTGAGTGGACTTGCAGGCTCCAAAATTTTACATTGTTTTATTTTTGAATGCATTTTTTTTGTACATAATTCTACATTTGTAAGTTCAACTTTCATGATAAAGAGACTGCACTAAAAGCAGTCATTACTTATGTACTTGTATTAGGTGAATTGAAAAATACTATTTCTTTTGTTTTTTTACAGTGCAAATACTTGTAATCAAAAACAAATATAAAGTGAGCATTGTACACTTTGTATTCTGTGTTGTAATTAAAATCAATATATTTGAAAATGTAGAAAACATACAAAAACATTAAAATAAATGGTATTCTATTATTGTTTAACAGTGTGATTAATCACGATTACTTTTTTTTAATCTCGACAGCCCTATTTTCAAATGCTTTCAAATTTGGCTTGCTGAATAATCCTTGTGTCCCTTGAAACACCTCCAGTGTAATTTTCCTGGATTCCACAGAAATCTGCCTTTTGGCAGAAGACCTCTTACCCATAGAGATCCCTTTGGCTGAAAGAAAGCTAGAGTTAACCCTCAAAGGGACAAAGTAGAAGAGGGCATGTCAGGAAACGCACTTATAAGTGACCTCCCCTTTCGTTTCCCAGTGTGCTTTTCTTGAGAATAAATGAAAAATGGAGAGCAAACATTTGTGACTGAAATGCTGGTGGAACAGGGTATTCTTCTCTCAAAACAACTTCTCTCCCTCCTGGAGGTAGGAACCATACAGTCTTCAACTTTTCTGAGTTACTTCCAGAGGTGGAAACAATGCGGAGTCCTTGTCATACCTTAGAGACTAACACATTTATTTGGGCATAAGCTTTCGTGGGCTAAAACCCACTTCATCAGATGCCTGGAGAGAAAAATATTGTAGGCAGATATAAATACACAGTACATGAAAAGATGGGAGTTGCCTTACCAAGTGTGGGTCAGTGCTAACGAGCCAATTCAATTAAGGTGGAAGTGACAAGAAGGGGTGAATACCAAGGGAGGAAAAAATCACTTTTGTAGTGCTAATGAGTCCAATGTAATCAAGGTGGCCTATTTCAAACAGTTGACAAGAAAGTGTGAGTATCAACAGAGGGAAATTAGTTTTTTTTAGTGACCCATCCACTCCCAGTCTTTATTCAGGCCTAATTTGATGCAGTTATTAAACTTTTAATAAAATACTAATAAGTAACAGTTTATATGTTTAAATAATAAAAATGACTGACAAAACAGAACATGTGAGTAATATTGAGTGGTTATTATGTGAGTCATGAGAGTAGAGCATGTATATAACTATACTAATTCTAGCCCAAATAGTGTGGTTTCAAACTTTAGGGTTGTTCAAATCTCTGGTTTGGGTAAGGCCCATCTCTCGACTTCATGGAAGCTTTTCCTCGATATGCTGGAGCTCACATCAATACACTTGTAATAAGTTAAAAATACACTGTGCTGTCCTTGCTGTAATCCTATTATTTGCTTTAGAGGAGTGTTATTTCAACATGGTGTTATTACTGAGAGAGGCGATTTTTCTTTAACAAAACCCATCAGGGAGAATGGCATATATTTCAGTGGGGCCATACACTTTTAAAGGAGTCATTACCTACCACTGTGGCCTGTCAGAAAAAGGTTGTTGCTGGTGCCTGAGTTTGTACATGAGTAATAATGCAGTTCTGAGAATCTGGTGGCTTTATCTCTGCTTCTATGTCTTGAGTGGAACGTGCCTTGAATGCTGAAGGTTTTTGTGCTTTTGATTCCTGAAACCCACTTTATTAAGTTGTGCTGCATTAAGAAACGTATGAGTGTGTGCGTGTATGTGGAAAATTCATACCCTTCAGCATAGATGGACAGGGAGCAGTGACTTATAAGGCATCCAGAACTTGCTGCTTATGCTGGAATTTCTCGCTGAAAGCTAAAAATGGTATCTGCAGTGTTCCTGAGAGCAGCAGCTCAGGCCTGATCTAAGAAATCAGTTGAGTTAATGCTTCACAGCTTTTCACTGTGGCTTATAAAGTTCCAGTCCCTTGGTAAAGCAAAAGCAGAAATCACATCCAGTACAAATAAGCAACATTTATCTGTAACAGGAAATCCTGTCCTCACTACAGACTGAAAAATGACAGCTGTTTGCATATGCAAAGTCCTTTTGAACTTGGAACTTGCTTAAAATGATCAAAGTTGAACATTCTATTTGCCATGCTGCCTCCAGCTTCAGTGTTTTGCACATATAATCTTTGTCATGTACTTAAGGCAGTGGGGACTGATGGCTTCTCAACACTTCCCAAGAGCAGCTCGGTTCCTTCCAGAATCATATAACATGGTTATAAACAGTAATTTGTGCTTATTTTGTACAGGATATTGCAGGTGCAAAATTAGAAGCTGGATTGGATGTATATATAAGAAAGGTAGGGCTAGCCCCACCCCTTTGACCCTGTCAATCTTGACTGATAGGGAGGAGGCCTTCAAAAGGGAGGAAGTTGCAGTCCACACCCGGGGGTGCAAAAGGAAGATTGCCCTAAGCAGCAGACTGCAGGAGTGACTCCTGAACCTGTGGATATGAAACACAACCCTGAGGAGAGTACAGCGGACTCCCAGGGTAAGATGGACAGGTTGAGCATGACTCAACTTTCCCCCTATGCTGGTGCTGGATCATTGGCAGCACTGTAGACTTGCTGACCCCACTCTTTGCTGGGAACACAGGGAGGGAATATCCCTGAATATGTTAGCGCTTGTGGCTTTAATTGATCCCTCATCTGGAGAACTTAAGAAGGCCCACAAAATGCAGAGCAACCCCCTGGCAAATAGTAAGGAAGTGAGGCCTGTGCTGGAACACCCAGGGTAGGTAACTAGATGTGGTCAGTTCCTTCCACCCTCTGGGGTGGAACCACTGACGACTCTGTTACAGGATCTCTTTGAAATTTGGTTTGGTAGTTTTTGTGATTGATTCTCTGAATCATTAAGCTACAGATGGTGTTTAATATATTAACAGTTCACCTCCATAAATAGAGGACAGAAGATAACTGGAATTTTAGACTTTGGTGGTAAGCAAGTGCAACTTTAACATAAGTGGAGTTACACAGGCATACACCAGTTCTGAATTTTTACTGTTACATTTATTTAGTTGTTAACTAGTAATGAGCCTGCTTAAAAAGGAGTGATATGCAGAAGAGCTATTTGAAAATGTTTGCATTATTTTTTGTCAAAAATGGCCTTTTTAAAAAATGAATTGTTGTTTTTTTTTAAAAAAAGACATCAATGTTGGAAATGTTCTAATTGCAAAATTTTCCATGGTATCTTTTAATTTTTTTTCTCAAAATCATGTTAAAATTCTTATCCACAGTTTTGTTTATTGAAAACCCATTTATTGATGAGCAGATGGTTTTAATAATTTTCTTAGATGAGGCCTGAGTGCTCTCAGGAAAATGACAGTGACCATTTTTAGCCTTCTGTGACAAAATCTAGCATAAGCAGCAAGTTCTGGATGCCCTATAAGTCACTGCTTGCTATCCATCTATCTGTATTTTTATAAGCTATCATATGCCGATAGCATGACCATTATGATAATGGTGTGCCCATTATTTTAACAGTGTGTAAATCTATTCATTTTTTTAAAAACCATCAAACACATTGATGGCAACCTTATTTCAAATACGGTGCTTCTAAATGTCACTTAGAACTTTGGGAGAATCCAAATATGTCCTAGTAATACTTTGTATTCGACACAGTCAATCACTTTCTGAGGGCAAAATATCTCTGCCGAGCAACTTTGGGGCATATCCTCAGCTAGTGTAAACTGTCATAGTTCCATTGAAATCAAGGTGAAGATAGGTCGATTCATTGAAGACAGCAGGATATGTTGGGTTCTCCATGGATTCTACTGTCTTTCTTTACAATTTTGGTTGCCCCGGAAATAGTTGTCCAAAGAGAGAAGACCCTCATGTGGAACTTGACTGTTCTTCCATATATGAATGAGAATCCATGCTGGTATAGTGGAAGGATGTTGAAGTGCGGAAGAATGAGAGTTTGAGTAGAGTGACAAGGTGACTAGAGTGGTGAAAGAAGGCTGTGGTAAGGATAGAGAACTGGATTCTCCTTGGTGGAGAGAAGAAGGATGTCAATAATAGCAATTATCTTTGAAAAGTCATGGAAGACTGGAGACATTCCAGACAACTGGAAAAGGGCAAGTATAGTGCCCATCTATAAAAAGGGAAATAAGGACAACCCGGGAATTACAGACCAGTCAGCTTAACTTCTGTACCTGGAAAGATAATGGTGCAAATAATTAAGCAATCAATTTACAAATACCTAGAAGATAATGTGATAAATAACAGTCAGCATGGATTTGTCAAGAAAAAATCACGTCAAATCAACCTGATAGCTTTCTTTGACAGGGTAACAAGCCTTGTAGATGGGGGAGAAGCGGTTGATGTGGTATATCTTGACTTTAGCAAGGCTTTTGATACTGACTCACATGACCTTCTCATAAACAAACTAGGGAAATACAACCTAGATGGAGCTACTATAGGGTGGGTGCATAACTGGGTTGAAAATCATTCCCAGAGAGTATTTATCAGTGGTTCACAGTCATGATGGAAGGGCATAACAAGTGGGGTCCCGCAGGGATCATTTCTGGGTCCGGTTCTGTTCAATATCTTCATCAATGATTTAGATAATGGCATTGAGAGTATACTTATACAGTTTGTGGATCTTGCATCTGAAGAAGTGAGGTTCTTACCCACGAAAGCTTATGCTCCTATACTTCTGTTAGTCTTAAAGGTGCCACAGGACCCTCTGTTACTTTTTACAGTTTGTGGATGATATCAAGCAGGGAGGGGTTGCAAATACTTTGGAGAATAGGATTAAAATTAAAAATGATCTGGACAAATTGGAGAAATGGTCTGAAGTAAATAGGATGAAATACAATAAGAATAAATGCAAAGTACTTCACTTAGGAAGGAACAATCAGTTGCATACATACAAAATGGGAAATGACTGCCTAGAAAGGAGTACTGCAGAAAAGGATCTGGGTGTTATAGTGGATCACAAGCTAAGTATGAGTCAACAGTGTAACGCTGTTGCAAAAAAAGCAAACATCATTCTGGGATGTATTAGCAGGAGTATTGTAAGCAAGACACGAGAAATAACTCTTCCACTCTACTCTGCACTGATTAGGCCTCAACTAGAGTATTGTGTCCAGTTCTGGGTGCCATAGTTCAGGAAAGATGTGAACAAATTACAGAAAGTCCAGAGAAGAGCAACAAAAATGATTAAAGGTCTAGAAAACATGACCTCTGAGGGAAGATTGAAAAACATGGGTTTGTTCAGTTTGGAGAAGAGAAGACTGAGAGGGGACATGATAACAGCTTTCAAGACATAAAAGGTTGTTAAAGGAGGAGGGAGAAAAATTGTTCTTCTTAACTCTGAGGATAGGACAAGAAGCAATGGGCTTAAATTGCAGCAAGGGCAGTTTAGGTTGGACATTAGGAAAAATTTCCTAACTGTCAGAGTGGTTAGAATTGCCTAGGTTGTGGAATCTCCATCATTGGGGATTTTTAAGAGCAGGTTGGACAAAAACCTGTCAGGGATAGTCTAGCTAATATGCAGTCCTGCCTTGAGTGCAGGGGACTGGACTAGATGACCTCTCGCGGTCCCTTCCAGTTCTATGATTCTAATATAAGGATGCTGCAGCTGGAAGGACAGAGAGAGTATGACCTAGTGATATTGCATTGGGGGGGGAGCACAGTAAGACGTTTGTTTAACCTTGCACTCTAATCTTCCTGAATATAAATTTGTCCAATTTGCTCATGTTGGAACACATGCTCTCATTTTGTCATGTGATCTGCTCTCTCTGGACTGTAGAAATTCCAGTTGTTGTCAGATTAGGACAGAACATTCTCATTTTTCCTTGAACCATATGTGCTGGCAAATGTGGTTGCTGGTCAGAGCATAAGGTATGATGGTATTCCTTCTCCCCTCCAGGCAGAGTTCCAAATAAACTTTGTGGACACAGCAAGAGCCCTCCACACAACACTTCTGCCAATCTGGACCCTTCTGCTTGGGCACAGTACAGATATTAAGATGAATTTAGACCATACATACATCTGCTTGAAACTCTTCTTTGATTTTCTGCAAAAGTTTTTTCATAGCTAGTGTGTCCCAGAAAATACAAGAATTTGACTATTTAAAATGATCTTGCCTTAGTCTGGAAATAGCTCAGAAGTCATAACCTCCTCTTTTATGACAACTTTATTCACTTAATTCATGTCTTTTACTCTGAGTAGTGAGACTAAGCAAGAATCTTTGGACAAGTATCTTTGAAATGGGCTATCTTCTTTGTTCTTCTCTGCCTGCATCATTCAGTTGTTACCTTGATACAAATGCAGACATAGTTCCTCCTGAGTTGGTACTCTCTGATGGCTCTTTTGTAGGAATCTTGGAACCATCTCTCTATGAAAATTGGAGAATTTTAAAAGAATTTTGTCAGGAACTTGCCCCTGGGCAAGTCAGTGGCCTGGCATTCCTATCCCTACAGAATGCACTAGTTCCCTGTCATGACTTGCATTTGGTTCAGTATAATTTCAATATGCCTGCCTGATGCCAGCAGGTTTTAGTTGTAACTTTAATTACTGTTTTATCCATTACCTCAACCAAATTAAGTTTAGAGTCTGTCCATTCTTATTTTCTTCTGAATTTTAGTTAGATTGACACTATGTATTTGATTTCTATGTAACTGTTTGTCCAACCTGAATTGCTATTACATTTATTTTATAAATATATCATTATATAGCTGCAGGGTATGCAACACTGTACAATGAATGGATCAAAGCCACACATATATCACTATAAACATATATAAATCTGAAATTTGGTCCCAAAGCAATATCAATATATGCATGAGGGTGCTGAGTATGTGTGCATACGCAGAAGCCTAGATCAGTCTGTATAAATACATAACATGTAACAGTCCTTGCCTTACTTTTTTTCTGGGTTGGTGAAGAGAGAAGGGAATTAATGGAAGTATTAAATGTCCTGTTGATTGTTACCATGGGCAAGATCCTGCCCCATGACTTCATCCCTGTTATGCCACTCTGGCAGTGCAAAGAAAACAGAAAGCTGCCCTAAGAGGGCAGCTATGTATTTTTTTGATTTAGGGGAATCTCTGGGTGGTGTAAAATGGGCATAGCTGTCTCTATACGACCTACTTCCCATTCCCCAGCATCAGACACATCCCTGGTTGGACTAGGGCATGACCAAGGTAGGAGGAGCTATGGCTAAACCATGCAGTGCTCTGGACAATTCACAGCAAAGGGGGCTCAAGAGGACCATTCTAACTGGTGTAATTTCAAGCAGCTCTTAAGCTTTGAGCCACCTTTTGAGGGGGTAAGGAGTAGGTGACAATAGAGAGTGTGAGCTGAATGTGGCTATCGGGAATCAAATAACCTTGCTGAATTTTCTCTCAAATTGTTCCATTGGAAGGTAGGATTTGTTTTCCTCCCTAGTCACAGGGGCTTGCACATAAACCCAACTGGCTCCTCTACAATTGTCTGGGAGGCGAGAGTTATCCATGTGAGGCAAGTGCCCCCTATGGCCTGAACTCCTGGGAGCTGCACTGATCGGGCTCCCTCAGAGGGGAAAATCCCACATATGGAGGATCACGTGGCACAACTGAACCATGAATGAGGCATACAGGATTTGGTCCAGGATGTTTAGGGTTCAGGTTTTTAACTTATAGTTTTTGCCGAATTGTTTGCTTTTTTCCAGTAACTGCAGTGATAAGTACCGTACTTAAAACAGTCACAAAGGTTTGACTAATTGTAGTTCTTCCATGGAAAACAAGGCTGTGCATGCACACTACCTTTAGCTGTAGCACATATGCATACTTTTGTGCTTAAGACCTATTGGAGGTCAGGCATTTGCTTTGCTGTTTAATTACTCAGTACTGCACTGATGATTGGAAAAAGAAACAGATGTGTGGATGTCTTCAGTACAGGTAGTTTCATAGTAAGTTCACTTTCAATCTTAAATAATCTTGTGCTAGATCCTTCTCCCACTGAGCACACAGCTCCCTCTGAAATCAGCTTTTCCCAGTAAATTCATGGTGAGCAGGATTTAGCCTCTTTAAATACACCCTAGGTAAATAACCATTAGTACTGCAGTGGAGGCTTCTGGTACTGCAATGATGATAAGCATTTTCACAGGTTTATCTAAAGATATCGGTGCCAATTTATCTGCTTGTGGTTATGGACGTGTATGAAGTCATAACAATTCCTGTGGTTTTGCATGTGTTTTACATCTGTGACTGTAAGCATATTGTATAGCATCAGTACAACTCTATCACCTTGTAGAATTGGATAATACAGAGAAGCCAACAATTTTTCTCAAGCTTTGAGCATTGCTCAGTAGTTGCAAGTCCATTCTACTACCTAATGATGTCACAACAAATAAAAAACTGAATTGCTGGCACAGAAGCATTGAAAGTAGACACTTGGTGTTACAAAGTATGTTTCAGAGATGATTGAAATACTGGGGCCTTTGGGAAGCACTTATAGCTGTTCAATGTTTCTTTCAGGTCATCAGATTTTGGAACATTATATACAAAGCTGAATCTGCAGCCCGGGATTACTACAGTCATTGACAATTTCTACATTTGTCCCACCAACAAAAAAAAGGTATGTGGCAAGGAAGTATTCCTCTTTCCTAGAGATCCAATAGCTCAGGCTAGAAAACTCTCACAGACGAGTTAAGACTCCAGTAGTTAGTTCAGTGAAGCACATTCTCCAGAATTAAAATATAAAGGAGTAATTTTCACAAACAAGTTGATGACCTTCAGTAGAACTGTGACCTCTGGGAATGGGATATACATTTTAGATGGACTCTGCCAAGCAATGATAATCTTATGATCTTTCAATTTTGAGAGTATCAGTGTGGACAAAAACTGGGGAAGGCCTAGAGTGAGTGTAGTCTGTGAGGCCATTGATTAAGGAGCCCCCAGAAACTAGCTCCTCTGAGAGTCACGCAAATCTTGTTATCCACCAGATGACCATCTGTACATAGAGTCTGTCCCACTGCATCAGCTTCGGGGCCTCCTAACTCCATCTGGCCTCCCTAGCAGGGCGGCTGCATTGGAACTGTACTGCCCGCACTTCCCCTGCCTGCAGCTTCCTCTGGAGCTCACATCGAGAGGGTTCTGCTACACTAGGGTTGGTGTAGCTGAGTTGGCTACAGGCCCTCACCCCCCTGCCTCATTCTATGCTCAGATTCCCAGCTTTATGCATGTTCTTTATGGAGATCTAAGGCTGGCCTGAGCTGGCGCTGTGGAAATGGTTGACAATCTCGCCATTTGGGAAGAAGATGGAAATTCTCATGCTGAGCTTCAGGCAATGATCTTAGGTCACTGAAAAGATTTTTTTTAAAACTTTTATTTAAAATTCCCCTGCACTGTTGGTGACCCCAATAGCATTTAGGTTGGTGCATGAGGAACTGAAAGTGAAATGAACTATAAACAAAGGTGAATTTGACTAGTCAAATGTGGCTGCCTGTGATGAATGGAAAGTAGAATGCAAAGAAACACAGTGATTATAAAAAAAATATTTTTTTACAATTCTTGCTGTTTTAATTATGTAAAGTATTGTAAATAATAAGCGCAGTAAGACATATATGAATAAAGAATTTTATCTTGAAAAGTTCCTTTCAACCACAGTATAAAATAGAAGAATTGATTTCATGCGGGGTCCATTGATTAGAAAGACAATTTTAGTTGTACTTATCTATTTGTTCTGCCTAATCAAAAATCAGTGATAAACTCAAAGAACCTGCCTGGGTGATTAAGTGCTGTTTTTATTTCTCCTGGTATTGTGGCTGGAGTCTTTGCGACCAACTGAAGCAGTAGACGAGTTAGATAATATGTATTTAATCTGCTGCAAAGCTGGTAACAATTTTCTTATTCATCAAAGTGGATCTACCACCAGGCACAAAATTGTTTCTGAGCAGCATGCATCTCAGAGCTGGGCTCTGTAGATTATTTCAGGGCCAAAAAGAAATAAATAATAATAATAAAGTATTCATGTAATTTTCTGGAATGAAGACACAAGGATGAGGCAGGATGGGAAACCTATGAAAATTTCTGCACAGCTCAGTCAGCTACTGTGTTCTACATGAAATTAAAACCTGCACAGGCTTGTGGGGATCAAGGATAATGTAAATCTACCAATCTGGAAAAAAAGAAAAAGGAAGTGAACAGTGGTTGCAGGACTGCTGCTGAATTTCAAGAACAAAGGACATTCTGATACATAGAAAAATGGCACATTAACCCAAACTCAGAAAAATCTGATTTATGTTCAAGGTAGCTCAAAGTACTTAGCACTTAGTGCAAAGACCCTCTTTAGCAGTTTAATGCTATATCAGAATTCAGTTCTTAAATTCATTTCATTTTGGTCCTCTATGAATGTGCTATTTGATGTTCTGTACTTTGCTCTTAAGATGTCAACCTACTTTAAACATAAAAAATTCCTTCCATTTTAGGGCCTGTTAAAGGTGCCAGAGCGAACATTTCTAGAAATAAGTCCTTCATGAGGCAGGCATGATACAAACTGTGGAATAAAGGTGTTTTGCCAATATACTTCAGAACTGGCTTGGAGGAACCACGCTGATAAGAAATTCAGTCTCCATGCCAAAAAAAACCAGAGGCAGCCATGCCAGCCATCATGATGGTAGCTTTTGTGATGAGTGGCACTTGACTAAGACCACCAATTTGTTTCACAAAGGCCATTTGGAAAAGCTGGTACATTCAGCCCAGTCTGGTTGGTCCTGCATCCCACTGCCAAAATCCTGAGCCACTGAACGGATCAGGAGGCAGCCCTAGCTCAGCTGTTAGAGGCTAGCCCTTGCTGTCTGCAGTACTCCAGGCTCAAGAGGGAGCATATGTGGATGGGGCAGGCCACTGGCCTCACCCCTATGCAAAGATTGGCACCTGCTGAGGGACTTGTTACGATTGTTCTAGAGGCATAACATGAAATTGCTACAGTTTTCTCCTCTATTTCTGGAGTCATCCACAGACACAGTATGCCTGATTTTCCTCTCTCACTGATTCAGTTCCATGGATTTAAATTTAAAAATTTCTATTTTTTTGCTGCTCTATAAGGTCTCAGTCTTGCAAGGTGCTAAGCACTCTGGCCCCAATCCAGAAAAGGACTTACATATATGCTTAAATTTAAGCACAAGCAGTCCCATACTCCCATTCAGCATTTGGAGGATGAAAATGTATCCAAAGAAGCAGAGACAAAAAATGTGTGTGGGATTGTTGCATATTAATTATCACAATTTTAATTCTATTCCACATCATCCTTAGAGAGTCATGAATGATATTTCTTATATAATTCTCATCATAGATATCAATTTTCTGGTGCAACTGAGTGATTTTATGTGGTAAGGAATCTGGAAGGTAACTCTTTTACAGCTGGCTGGAGAGGCATGCAAAAGCTGGAGAAGCTTGTAAAATAAAATGCAACCAGATCAATCTGAAAATTGGCAAAAGGCTGTGGTTTAGTTCAGGGTTTGGGCTGAGGTTATCTATCTGCACTAATATGCAAATTCCTAACTTGAATAAGAGTTTCATTGAATGTGCTTGGCACGTTCACTAGCTATCATTTGTACAATCCGCTGGACTGAAAAGTGCAGTTTACAGAACGAATCTGAAACTGTACTGAAAATGTTCAATCCCTGCGGGCTGCACGGGTTTGCATTTTTCTAAGAAGACCAGTTGTAGAAAAGTGACAGTTCTTATCTCTCTACTACAGTGTTTACAGCAGGGGTTCTCACAACACATTTTTTGGTGGCCACCAACTCTTGCTGGAGGCTGCTCTGACAATTTTTCCTAAAATATTGAACTTTAGGAAAAACAAATAAATATGCACATATACATGTCCACATTTCTGTAGGGTTTTTTTTTTCAAACTCACTAATAAAAATAATGTACAGTTGTCTCTCTTCTTTACTGGACCTAAACAAAATAGAAACAAAAATAAGGTGCTTTGCATGTTTTGATTTTTTTTTTTAGATTGCTAGTTAGTAAGTCTGCTACTATGAAAAGTGATATTTGTATATTTGTTAATATCACTTTTCACAGCAGACTTACTCAGTGCCAGCATGCTGGGGGACAAATTAAGTCCTGGATGATGAGGTGGGTCAGGAGGCAGGGGGTTCAGGAGCGATGAGAGGCTGGAGGAGGCAGCGGGGGTTGAGGTGATGACAGAGGTTGAGTCCAGGGATGGAGCCCAAAACCCTGCGGCTGGGGGACAGAGCCTGCCAGAGGCCTGCTGTCCACCACCCCAGGCCGGAAACCTGAAGCCCAAGGCCCACCGCCCCTGGGAAGTTGGGGAACTTACACTGGTTGCCTGCTCCTACAGTGTTTCTGACTCCAGAAGGGGATAGGGACCAACCCCTGCAGGCAGCCCCGGGGGAGGAGCCACTGCTTCCGCCCCCGCCCCGCCCCCGCACCACCCAGGAGGTTGTGGCTGCAAGAAAAGCTCCTGGTGGCCACATTTGAGAAACACTGGTTTACAGTGTTAAAAGTTCACATAACTATAGTTCCTTTTATTAAGAAGCATATTTGTACATGCAAAGTTAAATTGTTAGAATCATGTTATTTTCACCAGCTGCATGGAAAAGGGATTATGTAACAGAAATAATTACAGGATAAACTGATGGGTAGACTGGGGACTTCAGACCACACAGTGGAGGAGAACAAATCCCTCTAGAAAGCCATGGTGAGTCCATACTTGGGAAGAAGAGGGCTAAGTAGGATTTTGCTCCTTTTCTGTGTAGCCATCTTATGCATCTGCGAATTATTTATGCTGCTTACTGTGGGTGGGCCCAAAGGAGGGGCCGGGAAGGACCCACATTAAGTGACATATCTCATCCCCTCAAACCTCCTCCCAAACAAAAAACTTGTGCACTAGCCACCGGAAAACTTAGTTTGTGCTGCCTGAGGAAGCATCAATGTTTTCTCCACGCTCTGTGACACCCCTTTCAACTCAGGAGGAACCTGTAGCAAATGACAGCAAAGATATTGGTCCTACCATGCTGACATGGTTGAGGAGAGGCTGCAGATGAATGAGGAGAGAGAGTGCACTAGTGCAACTAGCCTGGCACTAATTTGTTCATTTTGATGCACTTATGCACAGGGCAGCCTTTGAACTGACCTGTGACATCAAATTGTCTTATGAGTTCACCACATCAGGGCTTATCCTGATCCATGATGGGCTGCACATACGTCCACTGACCTTGAATTTTCTTACATTTTAAATAAAAGAACTGATTTAATTGTCTGCCTCTCTTCTGCTAGTATTGCCCTAGTAGAAAACTGGTGCAGGCATCCTTGAATTATACATGCACTACAGGAAAATGGAGTCTGATCTTTGGTATTCTGTTCCTTGGTGATAATAGGGTATGACTGTGGTTTGGAAGTGATGTGCTTGGGCCACCCAATCCTGTATTATATAGAATCAACCTTTCAGTCAACTAAAAAGGAAACCTTTCATGTGGAAGGGGATTAGTTATAGAGTAATAGGGATGATAATTACATACCAGTTTCACTGAGATAAATTACAAGTGATAATGCATAGTATGAAATTGTGATTGGGATGTGTGCTGGGTTTTTTAAAGACAAATTTAGTTCACTCTTGAAAAGTGTTTGAAGTTTCTAGATTTAATGTCCTTGGGATTTTGCTCTGAACATACTTTAAATGTACATTTGACAAATATTTTTGACTCCCATTGCTCCAGATGTTATGGCTGTGCTAAAGGAGCACATATGCAACATAAGGAATGTAAGTCTTGTTCATATTAGAGAAAAATAAACATTGTCTGTGGCTATGTTGATTTATTAGTAAAACGGCCATAACAGCTAAGCTTCCTATCTGCTATGCTAATCAATAACTGCACATTTTCCCAATCTAAACAGTATGTTAACAGGCAAAACCTACATGCCTGACGAACCACACAGAACCTTGATATAATAAAGAGTAGGTGGGCTATATTTATAATAGTTAGATTGATGGTACTGTACTTTAAAATTAGCTGAAGTATAAAATATACACAATAGAGAAGGGAAATCTCCAATGGAGATAACACTTTCCTAGTCAGAAGAATGGTTTGAGAAATGTTTGCAAACATTTGAAGATAAATATAGGGCTGCCACATTTTGCCATGTGTCTTGCAGGGCAAAATAATTGACAATAAAACTTCCATGAGGCCACCTTTAGTAAGTAACTTTCTGTCTTAGAGACCACTCCAGAGTATGTGCAAACATGTCAAGTATCTCTCAAACCTCCCTTCTCTTCATGTGTCATTATATAATGCCTGCATCTGTAACTTTCACTCTATGTATCTGAAGAAGTGAGGTGTTTTACCCATGAAAGCTTATGCCCAAATAAATCTGTCAGTCTTTAAGGTGCCACCGGACTCCTTGTTGTTTTTGTGAATTAGACTGGTTACAAATGGACTAGCAAATGAATAATAAAAATAGGTATGATTTGTTGATTTATGAATATTAACGTTGTATATTTTGATGTGTGATGTTGACAGTTTATTTTAATGGTTTATAAAGCTTTAATTTTTCAAATCTCAACATTTGCCATCATTAAATAATTATTGTCTGATTCCCCCATAATTTTCCAGAACTGTGAAAATTTGAAATAGATAAAAATAAAAAAACTTAAAAGTAAACTTGGTATGCAGTTGTTTAGGTCCCCGGATATTAGAGGACAAGGTGGATGAGGTAATATATTTTATTGGACCACCTGATGTTGGTGAGAGAAACAAGCTACACAGAACAATTCTTCTTCTGAAGAGTTCTGTGTGACTCTAAAGCTTGTCTGTCTCACCAACAGAACTCGGTCCAATAAAAGATATTACCTCTCACTAACCTTGTCTTTCTCTGGATATTATCAGTCAGTTAAAGAAAAATACAAATCTTGTTCTGCCAAGTCTACTCATGCCATTCAGGGCCGGCTCCAGGCACCAGCTTCTCAAGCAGGTGCTTGGGGCGGCCGCTCCGGAGAGGGGCGGCACGTCCAGGTATTCGGCGGCAATTCGGCGGACAGTCCCTCACTCCGCCTGGGAGCGAAGGACCTCCCGCCGAATTGCCACCGCAGATCGCGATCACGGCTTTTTGTTTGTTTGTTTGTTTGTTTGTTTTGGCTGCTTGGGGCGGCCAAAACCCTGGAGCCAGCCCTGATGCCATTGGAGGTTTTGCCATTGACTTCAGTGGCACCCGGATTGTGTCCTATGTGATTCTGGACAAGTCATGTTACTTTCCTCTGCCTCAGCTTTCCCATCCATAAAATTGGGATAATGCGTACCTTTTTGTAAAAATGAAAACCGCTATATAAATACAAAGTATCATTGTTATTCCTGATTAGGCCAGCACTCCCAAATCGTTACAATTTGTATGCGCTTTATTGTATAGAGCTATAAAAAGAGGTTTGTCTCTTAGTGAAAATCTAATTTACAGACACTTTCTTTGCCAATTTTTTGACCTGCCACCCAAACCTAGTTTTTACCTCTCCCTGTACTGAGCTCCCTATCCTTATTAGCAGGCACAGTTATTAAAACCCACTAGCTTTGAGTTATTGACAGAATACGGTTCCACTAGTACATAGAAGCCTGCTTTTTGAAAAAGATAGCATAAACCTTTTGATTTATCTTCCATTCAGTTTAACAAAGCCAGTACATGATAACTAACTGGTGAATTATACATGGCAATGAGTGAGTTGTAGAGTGTCATGAATTGTTTGTGGATTTATCATGGCATGTGGGATAATTACTTATTAAGGTCAAGGAGTGGTGTAGGCAGAATGGGTTAACCTTTGAACAGACAGTCTTGTATTATTAGTGTATCCTATAATTTCTTTGACGTTTAACTTGGACAGCTCAATTGATTTCTGAAGTTGACCTTTTGCAGTGACTTTGGCCTGACATGTAACTTCTGTGTTCTCCTGATCTTTGCTTTATTCCTTGGTAAAGAGATATAGTCCCTTCCCTTCCTTTGCATGCTTAATATATATTGTTTGGTTTTATTTTTACAAATTTCCTTCCTGAACAAAGCACAAATGCAGAACAAAAATGTAATTCTCAGCAGTGAAGTGAAAAATAAAAAGTCTAATTTGTGGAAACATAACATAAGAGACTTAATTGAAAAGGGAAAAGAACATTGATCAAGTGCTAGGATATCATTGTGCGTATAATTCTGCATTTGAAAGACATCCATTTCACTCCTGGTATTTCTGGGAAGAGAAGGAATCCAACTATCATATTTTCAGCAAGACTTTATTTCCCATTATGTCAAGCACGGGCTTACTGATTAGAGAAATAGAAATAGTCGATCAAAGACATCTAGGAGAACTAAGAAGGAATGTTTGAAACTACTCTAAGCATCTGAGGCAATATGCGTTACTTGATGAATGGCTGGGTAGAGATAGGCATGAACTGAAAAATGTAGAGTGTTCATTTGGGACTGGGACTTTATCGGGTTTGGGGTAATTTGCAAAATTCAGATCCAGGTTCTCATTTCAAAACACTTCAACCTAAAATTCAGAGATGATCAAATCTGGGTTTTTTGGCTCAGGTCCCACGTCTGAATCAGGGTTTTATGGCACAGAAACATGTAAAGTAATTGTGAAGGGGAACATTCCTGGACAATGCTGCCTAGTGGTTGGATGAGGGGTGTTGACTTTCTCTTAGGCATTCCCCTTTCTCACAGCTGGCCCACCCTTTGGTGGTCTGTACATTCAGTGTCTCAGCCCTCCAGCCAGGTTGTGCTTGCAAGTCCACCCCTTTGGGGTGTGTATAAAGGGTCCACAATGAGGGAAGACTTCAGGATCAAGTGAGGGATTCAGAGCTTTCCCTTTGGGTCAGGTCTCGTGATGTGGACTCTTGTATCTTCTGGGTCTTCCATTAATTAGGAGCCCTACCAAGGGATAGGCTTCCATAGTTGTCCCCTAATTAGGGGTTGGTAGGGGACCCCAGACCCACCTTCTTCTCCAGGCTCTGATCCAGGGCCTGTTAGGCAGCTAAGCCCTGCACCTTGGGGTGCTATGTGACTTCCTCCCTGGATCATTTCCTATAAGCCTGCTTTTCTCCCAGGTTAAAGTAAAGAACTGAACATAAAAATGAAGTTTCTGACCTTCAAAAGCCACCAGTCCCTTCTTTGCAGGCTGGGTCAGGTCACTGTCACCAGGCCTCAGGCAGCAAGAGCTCCCATGGTGCTCCTTCTCAGGAGCTCAAAGTGCATGTCAGCTCACCTCCACTGCCTGCGTGCCACGGAGCTACTCCACTTCCCCTTTTAAAGCTCCTCTTCCAACTTGTGCGGATGCAGTGGGTCGGGACTGCATGGGCCCCTTCTTCTTCAGTGTGGGGTTTGTCTATCCCATCACAGTACCACGCAGTGTGACTGACAGGTCACTAGCTCTCTCTTCCTTCCGATTTCTCCTTAAGACCCATTTTCCTTACTACATTAATCTCCTCAGCAAGGATCTTTCACTTGCTCCTTAAACTGAACAGGTGTCCTGTGCTTTTAGCACGTCTGTAGGAGATTGTAAATTAATTGGACTTGGAGATGTGCTGTGTATACCCCAGGCTGGAGCAAGGAGACAAGGTGAAACTAAATGTCCTGTAGGGGAGACCAGCCAGATGGTCTGCTCCACCTCACAGAACTTCTGTTACCTGTCAGTTAGCTTTCTGGCCTGAAGAGGCCTGTAGATAAGTCAGTGCCAGGGGACTCACTGCAAGGACCTAGAGCTCAGGGAAACCTGGGTCTTTCCTGAGAAACTGGGCTGAGCTTTATAGGGACAGAGCTACCATTTCCCTTTGTTCCCCCATTATTTCACTGCCTGATGGTGCTACAGCTCTAGGCTAGTCTTGCAAAAACATCTAATTTACACCAGTTGAGGATCACCTAAATCTTTCATAAGGTTCTGAGTACATTCCTGCTACAACTACCTATAATCCTGGTAGCTAAAGATATGGGGAAAACAGTTTGCAGGCAATTCTGAAAAACAAATTAAAATAAATGTGTTTTGACCCAAACCAAACTCCCTTCCCCCCCCCCGAATTTTTGGCAAATCAAAAAGTCAGCTGGCCAGCAGCCAGGATTCTTACTTTGGAGGAGGAGGAAGATGTAGTTTCAAGGTCCTGCTCCAGAGGGGGGATTGAACTTGGGTCTCTTACATCCAAGATGAGTGCTTTGACCAGTGGGCTAAAGATTACAAGAAGGTATCACTACCACTGCCTCCTCCAGTTTTGTGAATGGTGCCTAAATCTGCTTGTGAATCTATCCTGAAAAACTGGAATGATTCATTCTGATAACGCCAAAACAATTCAATTTGATAGTTCAGAATTTTTTTTATTTTTGATTTAGACCGAAACAATTACCCAAAATCGACTGATATTTGTAAAATGTTTTGGTTGACCCAACTCTACATTTTTTCAGTGCATAATATATTTTGGCTGAAAAATTTCACTGTGCTCTAGTGATAGCTTCTCTCATGCAACGTGGAGCCAAAAATTTCTGCAGAGATCAGTATCATGGAGAATTGAATAATAATGCACAGCAGAGTTTAGGAGGGGAAGCAAGTATAGTGGCCAAGGGAGAGAGTTGCTTTCATATGATGTTTGAGGAGAGATGCAGTCTTGTTGATATAGAGAGATGCAGGAAATCTGCTCCAGATGGTAGGAGCTGCAGAGGAGGAGGCTGTTGCACCAATAATGCTGAACTTGTGTGAAGGGAAAGAGAGGAGACAGATGCTAGATGAGCAGAGAGAACACGAAGGGGATGATTAACAATCATTTAATAGTACAGTATATCAAACTGCATACCTAAGCAGTTGAGTCACAGAGAACATAGAGGAAAGGGGGGGCTAGAGGAGGAGGATAGAAAATCCAGTTGTGTTCTTTGGAAATTTTTCTGAAATAAGTTTGTTTAAAGAGAAACCATACTCCATAAATGCACCCTCCATGGAATATCCTCTTATCGATATTTATTATAACAACACTTTTCCGTTGAGATAACAGCTTTTCCTCTAAATATTTTAGAGAGTTTTATGAACACTTATGAAGCTTCACCATACATCTAAAGGCATGTGTTATTGTTCCCATTTTACGGACGGGGAAGCTGAAGCCAGGTGCTGTCAAGGCTTAATCAAAGTCTGGCAAGAAATAAGAGTCAGTTCTGGGAAGAATACTCAGGAGGGAGTGAAAAAAACTTGTAAATGTTCTTTGGAAAAAAAAATGTTAATACTGTTCAAAAGGTCTGCAAGGACAAAATATGGTACACGTTCCCCAGAGAGACAAAAAATAGTGTTATCATGTATTTGGAAAATAGTCTTCAACATGCTGATGCATCTTGTATCTCTCTGAGGACCTGTGCATTTCTTTATGGTTTCGCCAATAATAAAAAGGCAGCATGAATCATGAATTCCACACTACATGCACTGTTAGCATTTTCAAATCTATCGATGTGTCAAATTCTGTTCTTTTTGCTGCAGCTGTTCTACTGCCTTCCACTCAGGCTGACCACACAACTGCCTCTTCTCCTGGGAGCAGAGGTGCAGCAGGATTTCTTTCTTTTTCAGTGGTTGGCATGGGAGCACAGTGGCAACTAGCAGTGCTTAAATCTCTGATATTAACGTTTGACAGGGCTGACAATACCCACCCACTGAGAACCCCCTCTGATGTCCGGCCCCTTCAAGCCCTCAGGAATGAAAATATGTCTCAGCTAGTCAGCTGCTGCAGTCATGCTGTCACCACATGAATGTTCATGACCTTGTATAGGACCATTAGTTGTCTGTAAATTTCACAGCTATATATTCTGGTGTTCTTGTGAGTTCCTACCAGAAATACAATGCCTGGTGATGCTTGTTTTGAGAGATGCAAAGTGGCAGTGTGCTACCTGCTTCTAGTGTGTTTATGTTCTGTACATATATTAAAGCAAATGCTGAATACCCTTAACTCCCATTGGCCTCAGATGGTGTAGATGGTTTTCCACACTTTTCAGTATTAGTCCTTTAGCGCTGGGACAGAAAGAGGTCAAGAGGCTGGGGAATCAACATGGCACACCATGTGATTGAGTGTGGGGCAATGTAACTCTGTCAAAGGTTCATCAAGAGGTAAAGCAGAATTTTTGATTTTTCATTATACCATATAACCATGTGGCTCTGTAATAGTGAACCGATTATCATTTTGTATGAAAGAGCCTGAGTTTCCCCTCACAGAGCTTGAAACCATGTGTACCTCTCTAGATCAACTCCTCTCTAAAGCAGTCCTCATTTTGGTTTGTTTTACCAGCTAACAGTGGGCAGACTTTTCTTTCTGTGGCACTAGAGTCAAGGACTCATCACCATTCCTTTGCTGTGTGATCTGCTTAATCTCCATGATCCCAAAACAGTTCCTGAGTTGACACTGAGCTTGAGTCTTCTACAAGGCAGCATGTATTAGTCTTATCTCCAAACCATTGAATGGATTCTTAAACCCCAACAACTCTCTCTCTTTTTTCTTAAAGTTTTTGCAGCCTCCATTATCTTCCTCCCTCTCCTTTCCATGTTCTTGCTGTCTTTGTACTACCTGTTTCCTTTCCTCCCCTCCTATCCTGTTTCTCTTGACTTTCCCCTTTTGAAACACCTCTCAGATTCTGGAGCTGGTTAAGCCATTTTCTTTTACGTTTACAATATTTAAAACATTGAAATGATTATTTTTAGAAATATGTAGCTAAGCAATTCGGTTTTGGGTTTCTGCTCAGAACTAGCGTTCAGGGCCATGGTACAACTGGTGACTCAGTTATGATTTCACAAAAGGAGGCTCTACACCAGTGGCAATCTGGTGACTAACTCAGGGAATTGTTAGTCAGGAGACCTGGCATCTATTTCTATGCCCTTATGCAAGTCTGAATCTCTCTGAAGCCTGATTTTCCACTGCCTTGCATCCTGTGTAGCCCATTTATATTTGTGCAAAAAGGACATAAACATATTACTATATTTGATAGCATTTTGCACCTACTTTGATGTCAGATTATACAAGGTGCAAAGCAGTGCAGAATGAGCTGCATTTGTGCCTCAGTTTCTCCACTTGTGATCCTTGTATAAATGCTGAGTATTGTTCTCATTCAATTTAAGGAGAGTTGCCTATTTATAACGCATTTCAGTAGACTCATTCCTATAGTAACTGAGCACCACTCTAGTATCAGGAGCACAATAAAAATAATTATGTTGTAAATATGCTTCCCTTTTCTTAAATTTAATTAGCATTTACATAACACTGCCCCTTCAGAACATGAGATAATCCTCACTTCACCCCTTTGTGGTAAGTAAATGGGGAAATATTTTTATTCTCACATGGCAGATGAGGAAATTGAGAGAGAAGTTAAATGGCTTGCCCCGAATGGAACATGGTGCATCTATAGAACAACTGTTTGGACCAGAATTCAGGGAGGCCTGACTTCCATCAGTGTGCTGAATCCTCCAGACCAGATTGCCTCTCTGGACATTTAAATGGAATTCAAATTTTAATTAAAATGGAAGTTCAGTTTTCCCATTCTTTTACAAAATACACTAAATCGACACAAGGCATTATTGGGCTGGCTAGAGAAGTGCCTGCCAGGTAGCACTGGGGAATTCTGGAGTATTTGCCTTGCCAAAAGCTTAAGATTTGCTAGTTGCACAAAGGGCTATGTTTCCAGTGTAGCTATGACTACCGGCATCAGAACTGGATCTTTGGGAATAGAGCAAACATTTTACATGTCAATTTAAGACATTACATGCCTTGGTGTTTGTTTATTTATTTCATGCTAACATGTGGTAGGTTAATTTAAATCAGCTACATCTGTGGAACTAAAGCTTTTCACATTACATCAGTTGGATTTTACTTAGCTGTTTTAAGTCTAGTTCCTTTTGGTGCTCACAGTTTCTGCGTTGCATAGTAGAGGCATGAACAAATGACTGCACCTTTGATCGATGGTTAGATTTTTGCCACCCTGACTCCTACTGCATAGCATCTTCTCTCTCAGTGATCCCACTGAACACAATGGACCAGAACCTCAGTTGGTATAAATTAGCCTGGTTCCATTGAAGTCAATGGATCTATGCTGATTTACACCATCTGAGGATTTGGCCAAATGATGATATTTATGCACTTAGGCGCTACTCAGTAAGAGAGGTGGTGACAAAATATGGCCTAGATTAATGTGCATAGACTCTTGATTGTAAGGACTGCCCCTGTGTTTCAGTTGCAAAGAAGAGGTTGGGGGAAGGTGTCTTTGTTCCTTGATCCTGCGTGCCGCACAATATGGGAGAGGGCACAAGTTTTCCCTTTATTCTTATTGAAAATTATGTTTTATTTCTTTCCTCAGCAATCTATGGGAACCATGGTTCTGGAACTGAATGCCTATCAGAATGGCATCAAGTTCCACTAGGCAACCTATGATGCCATTAAATACAGTATAATACCATATTAAAAATACATTGTGTTTATCTGTTGCCCTCCATCATAAGATGGCATATCATTGTACACACATTCATGTATCTTCATCACACCCCTGCCATTTAGGAATAATTATTATTATTCTCATTTTACAGTTGTGGAAACTGAGGCATAGAAAGATTAAGTGACTTGTTCAAGGAAATATGTGGGAGAGATATGACTAGAATCCAGGTTTCTTAATGTCCTTCTCTGAGTCTTAATCACAAGACCATACTTCCTCCTCCCTAAGGAAAAGCAATAGAGGGGTAAAATACAGTATGTTTCTCTAACAGTCCAAAGGGGATTACTGACTCAAGAAAGGACTTACTGATATCAAAGTTACTCCTAGCAGCCAGATATGTAAGGGTTTATTTCTGGTAAAGGACAGCTATCCCAATATTAATGGCCTGGAAAAATAAAATATAGGAAATCCTTTCAGTGGCAAAAATGACAGACAGCCTGTTTCTGGAATTTGAACAAACTTAGTACACAGATGTAGGTAAACATAAATGTTTTTTAAAGATTACACATACAGGTTATGAATAAGATTTGTTAATATTTATATGGGAAGTTACCTGTGCTAATCATAAAATAAAAAGTTATGAAAAATGTTCCTTCAAACTCTGAGGTAATGGGAGGTACAGGGTGTTCAGCACCTATGAATATCTAGAAATATATTTACATGTGAAATATGGATTTAGAAGTGTGACCAGGGTTCCAGGAGGGCCACTCTGAGACTAGGTCTACACTGCGGGGGGATCGATTTAAGATACACAAATTCAGTTACACGAATAGCGTAGCTGAATTCGACGTATCGGAGCCGACTGACCCCGCTGTGAGGACGGCAGCAAATCGACCGCCGCGGCTCCCCCATCGACGGCGCTTACTCCTACCTGCGCTGGTGGAGTACGTGCATCGATTCGGGGATTGATTGTCGTGTCCTGACGAGACACGATAATTCAATCCCCGAGAGATCGATTAACTACCCGCCGATCCAGGCGGATAGTGAAGACAAACCCTGAGATTGCGCAGTTAGGGCAAACTGCAAAGAATGGGGCAGACAATCCCCCAAACTGGTAGTTATTCTAATTCTTAGATTCACCAAGCCAGCAACAAAGCAGCTTCTGCAATACCTGACTGGTTACCCAGAAGCCAGAACACAGTTCCCTTAAAGCAACCCAGCTTTGGGCTCCCACCGAAACAGCCAAGTCAAATATGATAAGGATTACTAAAAATCTTGTTCATCATATAAAAAAGTTCTATCAACCTAAAGGATTGGACACATTATCTGACAGGTTAATAGTATCAGGAGGTAGCCATGTTAGTCTGTATCCACAAAAACAACAAGGAGTCTGGTGTCACCTTAAAGACTAACGATTTATTTGGGCATAAGCTTTTGTGGGTAAAAAACCTCACTGTTTGAAATGGGCCATGCTGATTATCACTACAAAAGTTTTTTTTCTCCTGCTGATAATAGCCCACCTTAATCAATTAGTCTCATTAGAGTTGGTATGGCAACACTCATTTTTCATGTTCTCTCTCTCTCTCTCTCTCTCTCTATATATATATCTTCCTACTGTATTTTCCACTGCGTGCATCTGATGAAGTGGGCTTTAGCCCACGAAAGTTTATGCTCAAATAAATTTGTTAGTCTCTAAGTTGCCACAAGGACTCCTCATTCTTTTTATATGGTTAACATCTAACAAGATATAAGTAAACACATACAATTAGTATTACCTCTAATTCTCTAACAATACAGGTTTGCATTTCAAAGGTCTAGTCCATTTAACATGGCTATGTTAGCTATTTATAAGGAATAGCCCCAATTATAGATTATATACTTCTCTAATAAGTCTTTAAAGGTTGAATTTGGGTCATTTAGCCTGCAAGTTGCTTAACCCTTTCTGTCCCTGTGTCACAAGGAACCTAACATTAGATACCTGGTCTTAAAAATCTTGGCCCTGTGAATTAGGATGAGAAATAATTCATACACACCTCTACCCCTAAACGCTGTCCTCGGGAGCCAAAAAATCTTACTGCGTTATATCGAACTTGCTTTGATCTGCCGGAGTGCACAGCCCTGTCCCCTGGAGCACTGCTTTACCGCATTATATCCAAATTCGTGTTATATTGGGTCACATTATATCAGGGTAGAGCTGTAGTTCGCACATTTGGTTAATGTATACAGAGTGAGGAAATAGACACAAAGAGCCAGGCTTTAAGCAGCATCTAGAGAGCTCCCTCATCAGGAAGTTCCAACATTTATTAAGCTCCCCACTGCAACGCATTCTGGTTCTCTTTGGTAACTTTGGAGGATCAGGAACTCTCTGGTCCCTCCACAACATTTACTTGCTGTAGCCCAATTAAAGCAAAAAAGATAATTGGAATGGAGGGAGGGTATATAGTTTCCAAATCTTTCACCTATGCATGGTTCCCTCAGATGTACCGCAACACTTTGGGTTTGTATAATGTTTATATACCAGTGACTTTGTTTCATAGTTTTAAAGCACTCTGGTTTATTTATTTATCTCGCCAGGAGATCCTTCAATTCATTAATAAGAGAATTATCTTTTTTTTTTTTGCTAACAAGCCAATTCATTATATTGATGCTCACAGACTATGTTTGTGCAGCACTCTTCTGTTTCTTTCTCTTGTACATGTAGTGATCTATGATTTGGATAATTACTGGTTGTTTATCTTTTCTTGAGCATTTGGATAGCACATATTGTTTGTTTTTTTTCCCCCTTTTCTTCACTCCCTTTGGATAGACTAATGCAGCCTGCCAGCAGCTGAGAGAATAGTATTTGTTATTCAAAGATACTACTGAGTTACCTGCCACTGTATTTAAATGAGGCTCACAGTGTAAGGCTGGTTATCTCCCAGCTCACTCCTATCTGGTTCTGTGGGGATTCATGGGGCTTGAACCTGGGACAGTAGGCTGCACTTTCATGCTGCTACCAGGCAGCCAGGGCAGAGCCACGCCTGGTCAACACACCATACATCTAGGGAGACCAGTCATTTCAGGAAGTGCTGTTCATGATAGAGAAGACTGGAAGCTCCCTGCATGACCTCGCATGGGTCCAGACCTACTATTTATGCCTGGAGGGAGTACCAGGAAGTTGTCTGTGCAACAAGGGAGATCACTGACCTGCTGCTGAGACAAACCTTGCCTTGTTCCCGCCTCCTTGCCCTGCGCTTCGGTTCCTAGCTATTGATTCTGGTTTGACCAGGGGCGGGTGCAAGGGGGGGCAAGCAGGGACATGGACGCCCACTCCCCCCTCCCCCAATAATTGGCAGGGGACGCAGAACTCCTTTGGCCCCAAGGCCTCAACGAGAGGTGCAGAACTCCTCCTGCTTCTGGGCTGTGGTGGGGAGCGCAAACTTCTCCAGCCCTGAGGCTATGGTAGGGAGAGCGCTCTGTGCCCCGATCCGGGGCCCTGGGACTGGAAGAGTTTGTTCTCCCCCGCCCCGCCATAATAGTACTGCTTCCCGCATCGGTGCCCACCCAAGAGCAGTAAATTTTAAATTCCTGCGCATGCCCCTGGGTTTGATCCTTGAGTACGGTTCAACCCTAGTCTCTTGTCCCCAGCTATTGACCTTGGCGTGATACTTGGCTCCAGATCTCAGCTGCCAACTTTGGTTAAACCTAGGGTTGCCAATTTTCTAATAGCACAAAACCTAACACACCTGCCCTGCTCCTTTTCTGAGGCCCTGCTCCTGCTCCCTCCCTCTCTCTCCCTCCGTCGCTCACTCTATCCCACCCTCACTCACTTTCAACGGGCCCTTTTGTTCCGGGCAAAAACCAGATGCTTGGCAACCCTAGCTCAACCCCTCAGGCCCAACAGCCCACAATTCGGTTCCTGTTGGATTCCTCCACAATGAGACAGAGACCTGTGCTCCAAATGTTCATGTTAGAAAAGGAGATTGTTAAACTGTTCAGGACCTGTGTCATTGACAAATAGATGGCTAGATCATGATTTACCAAACACCACAATGTGACTCAGAGGCAGAGCCCAGGAGTCCTACTTCCTCCCTTATCCACAGATTAATTTGCATTCTTCATCTAGTGAAATTATCCATGGCAAGCGTTGAGATTGTAAATCTGCTCTGGGGTCTGTCAGTAATGGCTTAAGGGAAGCATTTCAACAAGAATCTAAAAAAGGCTCAACTCGAGCGAGCACCCATTTTTTAAACAGGTCAAAATGGAAAAATAAACAAATGACAGAAAAGAAAACAGAGAATTCACTGCCATGTGATTCCAGCTTCACCCTGCAATCCGGTGTTGATGATAATGTTACTATTATTGTTTTTGGAAACCTAAGGCAAAAAGAGTTTTTGGTCTTTGATATGAAAATGGTGATATTGTAGGTCATTTCGATTGCTGAGGAAGGAAGTTCCATAGCTGCACAACAAACAATCAGCAAAAAAGCTCTGAATCTAGCTCTCACAACTTTGTTATCATACACAGCTCTTCAGGAGCACAGAGATATGGAAATTCCTATGTCACAGAAAGAGGCAATTCCTCAGAGAATTTGAGAGTGTTGAAGATTAGCACTTTGCTCTTGAACTGGACCTGATGATCGACGGATATCCAGTATAGTGAAAGGAGCACCAGGCACACTAGTGGAGTTGTTTAGCAGGGTACAATGCTACATTCTGGACTTTCATTGGCGCTTGTGTGTTGAGTTCCAGGTATAGAACATTACAATAATAAAGTCTGGATGTCCTGGATCACTGTAGTCTGGCTTGTCTGATAGTAATGGTGGCAGCCTTTTAGCCAGTGTAAGTTCAGGGAAGTGTTTCTAGTGGTTATGACTATTTGGCTCTAGTCTTGTTCCTGAAGCACCTGGAGAAAATGCACTGCTTTGATGATATGCAGGCAGATTCTCTTTATGAAGGGCAATGCTGTGGCACCCTCTTTTTCTTCAAAGTCCTATATGAATTCAGTTCCTTTCTTTCAAAACCTCCAGAGTATGAATCTCCTTAGCATTTGGATACCAGGTTGATAGATGCCTTAGAAATACCTAAAACAGAAAATTAGATGATAGTTGCTGAGCTGTTCATAATCCTTCATGGTCCTCTATACATGAGACTAATCCAGGGTTCTATTTAGAGGGACTATGATCCAAACTGATTTCTCTCCACACCAGAATAAGAGTATGTATTATGGGAAGCAGAGCTGTCTAGCAGTTAGGGTTGGCAACTGGAAGACAGGACTCCTGGGTTCTGTACCAGCTTTGCCACCAGCTCACAGTGTGATCTTTGACATTCTGCTTAACCTCTCTGAGTCTCATCTGAAAATGTGTATAATATCTCACCACGGTGTTAGAAGTAATGGATGTTTGTAAAATATTTTGAGATCCTATATGCTGTCATTTTTATTGTTTATCTAAAGTAACTGTTGATCTGTAAGATTTGCAAATTATTTCCTAAGGGAGTTCAGCTGGGAATCTGGTGGGCAAAACTACTTACCAAAGATAACTGCTAAAAACAACAAGTTCACTTAACTCACCTTGATTGTAACAGTCTGGCCATATATTATCTTATGATGAATATAGTACAGCTAGTCTCTATTTATGGAGCCCTCACTCATTTTCAGAATTCTTTGGCAAACAAATTAGTTATTAGTGACATTGACCCTTTGGACGAAGAGTGGCAATTTGTTATCTGCAGTAACAAGGCAGCATATGTTTCACTGAAGTATGACTGGCAGTCTAGAGGCTTGCAAAATATGTTTCTGCATTTGGGGAATATAAACATCAACCTCCTACATCTCAGGAGGTGTTAAAACCACGTCTTATGAGTCAAGCTGCAGTCAAATTAGCTTTGTCAAGTAAGAGCAAGCAGCATATTCAAAGTACTGTCAACTCTGTCTCTCCTCCTATTTGCCTTTTTTCATTATAGAAAATTTGTCATGATTTCTGTGAAGATTTCTTCACAGAAGAACCTCACTGACTGGGGAGGTGCACTAAGCCACTAAAGTCTCTCTTACTCAGGTATCTTCAAGTTAACTGTACAAGTCTTAGTTTATATTTCTGCCTCTGCTCTCATAACTTGCAAAAAGTTACTGATTTATTTACTCAAACTCTGATGCTGGGGGGATTCATGGGACCTTTCTTTATTCTGAAGGGAAATCAGTGCAAGATTGTCAATTTTTTTAGATGATGGCTTGCCTGCCAGACCAAGAACCCAAAGTTACGAGTTCTGCAGATCCTCCATGCGACAGTTTAGTGGAATGTGTGTCCAATTATGAAAGCCATTTACTTTACATAAGAACAAAAGAATGGTGTGTTGGGATGTTCACCCCCACACTAGCCTGGAAAGGGATAATGAGACTGAGAAGGGACTCATTAACTGGATAGTCCATCTCTGAGGGGGATTAAGGGGCCTACGCAATCCCTGATGGAACCCAGATGAGATGTAATAGGCAGGCTATTATAAAGCCAGGAAGCTGGCAGCAGAAAAGGGCTGGGAGGTGGAGATGGAGGATTCTCTGATTCCAAATGAAGTCACTCTGTAAACTAAAGAAGAGTCTATTGGAGAGGGAGAATGGATACAAAGTAGGGCTGAAAAGAGTAGAATCAGATGATAACAGTCCCCCCGACCCCCTCCCCCAAAATTGCAAAGCTGAGGAAGGAAATAAACCAAAATGTTGTTATAGTAAAATCCCTATCCAAAGAAATAAGATTAGTGATGTTAACTCTGTGAAGGTATGGATTTAAAAAAGCATAGGAGATATTGTTAAGAGCAAAGAGGCTGTGAGATGGTGATCTTTTAGCTGAATGTAAAAACAAAGAGCAAGCTGATAAACTGCTAAAACCTAAAATGCTAGGGAAAGTTAAAGTAAGTTGCCAGCTACCAAAGTATCTGACTGAAATATAATGGCATTAGAGCTGACCAATGATGAGATAACCAAAAGCATAGGAGAAGATAAAGTGTTAGTAGTCAGTAAGCGACTAATTAGTAAACGAGCAGGAGAAAGCATGCTGTTAACAGATGTCCTGATTACATTTGAGGGAGGGACTCCACCTGAGAAAGTAACAATAGGGTTTCAGATATTCAGAACCAAATGTAGTAACTGCGGCGGTAATTACAGTCCCGCATATAGAGGGTGTATTGCGGCAAGGCAAGCTACAAAAGACAAAAATTGTTAATAATGTATCTTATGCAGAAGCTGTAAGGAGACTTTCACAGCATCAGATGGAGAAGGAAGAAACAATAGCACAGGAAAAGGGGAATTGCAGACACAGCCTCAATCATATACTAGTAATGAAAAAGGTTTATTGCATTTATGGTAGAAGTGATACATTGGGATTGTACATCACAAACTGGGGGGAAAAAAATCAGAAAGAAAATTATAGCAAGGGCAGTGGAAAAACATTTGTATATTAATAACTTGTCAGTGGACCATATTCATGCAATGTTGAATGAAGTTGATTAAATATGACTAGAATGGGGAATCTCAATATTTTGTCAGAATGCACACAGTCTGATAGCACATATTCAAGAACTAAAAGAAAATATCCTGGAAATGAAAACTAAATCAATTGTTATATGTATCTGTAGCAAAGTGAGACTCAGCCTCCTGCTGGTTATCCTGGGAATTAGCTCAATTTCAGCCTGGAGCACCCTCTTCTGGTCAGTGGCTTAACTGCCTCAGGTCCCGCCTGGACCCCGGTGCCCTTTACTTCGGGGTTCTGCCCCTGCAGTACCCCTGCTCTGGGTCTCCCCTCCCAGGGGAACCCCCATCCTTTAAACCCACCTTGCCTCATTGGCTACTGCCAGTCATCATTCAGCCCCTGCTCACTGGGGCAGACTCTAAACCACTCATCATTGGCAAGGGGTGGGGGGTTGGACCTGCTGCCTCTGCCTAACCCCAGGCTGCACCTTTGCAACCCCAGTACCTGTTTTCGCCTTTAGCAAGGCCCACAGCCTGGGGATTTACCAAGTTGGAGCTCCCCAGCTCCTCTTGCCTTTCTCCAGACCTGTTGTGTTCCCTATACCCTGAGCTCCCAGGCAGCCAGGTCCTTCTCTCCTAAGAGCTAGAGAGAGACTGACCCAGCTCCTGGCTCTCAGCCCTTTTATAGGGCCAGTTGTCTCCTAATTGGGCATGGCCCAACTGTGGCTGCTTTCCCAATCTTATTGACTTTCAGCCCCAGTCCTCTCCGAGGGCTGGCTTTTAACAGTTTCAGGGCCGGATGGGGTGACCACTCCGCTTCAGTATCCAAGAAACATTGTTGGTTGAAAAGCTTGTATTTAAAATTCTTATAGGCAAGACTGAAAACTAGGAAGAGGAGAAGGCATTTGCACTTTCATAAGGGAAAGATTAAACTACATAGCAGTAGAGAACAGAGAAGTAAGCCAAGAATATAATGCTGTTGAGATCCCAATGCTGAAGAATAATATTTCTTTAAGGATTTACAATATCTATAACCCATGTGGGAAATTAGAAAGTTCAGAGCTACAAGAAATAGTGAAGAATGCTTAAAGACCAGATATTATATGTGGTGACCTAATAGTCATGATAAATTGTGGGGAATTAAGACAACTGATAAAAATCGTGCATGCTTAGACAAGTTCATTAACGAAAACAATCCAGTGGTTTTAAACAATGGCACCCAGCTAGATTTAATACAGCATTGTAACAGCAGATATTGCAAGTAAATGCAACTGGGAAATACATAAAGAAGAAAGAATGGGGAGTGATCATTTCCCTATACTCATTACTTTTCAAGGACCAGATAAGGTGGAAGGCAATGGAAAATTACCCACTTGGAATTTTAAGAAAACTAACTGGGAGCTATTTATAAGTAAATGTACTGAATTTGTGAATAATTGTTGTATGAGTGATGACAGAGAGAATTTCAGTGATAATGTAACAAAGGGATTACCTGGTAATCACAGCAGCTACTGTACCCATATCTAGGAAACTGAAATATCTCAAAACTAAAAACTCACTTCCATGGTAGAATGAGTACAAAATGTCAGTTAAAGAAAGGAAGAAAGCCTATAGAAAAGCAAAAAAATAAAAATAAAAAAAATACAATCAATAGTTAAGTATAATAATAAAGTATAAAAGAAGTAAGGATATAGCACAAAAAGTATAAAAAACAAACAAGCATTGGAGGAAGTATTGGGGGCAGATAAACAAAGAAAGCAAGACATTAGAAATATACAGGAAAATTAGAAGAATTAATGGAATTAAGACTAAGTAACCACATCCTACTCTTAATGGGGCTGACAGAGTTAGAAGTTCTGATAATGAGAAAGCAGAAGTTTGAGAAGAAACTTTCTGAGGGGTGAATAATGATGAAAACCAAACGGAAGTTTTCTACCAGATTAAAAGGCAGTTCATTGAAGAGAATTATAATTTATTATGTATTTGGGGTCAACTTGAAGACACTATACTGAATGAATAGTTTTGTATGTGAGAACCTGAGAAAGCTATTGATGTCAGCAAGAATACATCTCCAGGTAAAGATAATATATGTAACATAATGTTTAAATATCTCTCTGAAAAGCAGTTTGAGGGTTATTTTGGGATTATTTAATTCTATATGGAAAATGGAGTGGATACCGGTAGGGTGGAAACATGCAGTAGTAATTCCAATATGAAAACCAGGCAAACTATCCATGAAAGCAGATGTCTGTAGACCAGTTGCCCTCATGTCTGTCTAGGTAAAATTATGGAGAGAATGGTGGATGAAAGATTGGTTGCCTATTTGGTTTTAGGAGAAGAAGATACACCGTTGATCACGTTGCTAAATTAGAAACTGAAGTACAAAAAAGTGTGAGGCACGTGGGTTTCATGCTAGCTGTCTTTCTAGATAATGAAAAGGCATAGGATATACTATGGATGGAAGGCTTATAGTTCAAAGTACGTGCAGTAGGGATAAAGGGAAGAATATATGAGTCGATTAGAGACTTTTTGAATAGAAGGCCCATGCAGGTCAGAGTTGGGAAAGTTATGTTGAATATATATAATATTAAAAATGGTACACCACAGGGAAGTGTTATCAGCCCAACCTTATTTAATAATTTGATAAATGATCTTTCAGAACAAATAGGTGATCGGATAAGTGTCACTCTACTCGCACATGATTGTGCTCTGTAGGTTGGGAGCAGGAATAATGAGGTGGCAGAAAAGAGAATCAACAAAGCTTTAATGAGAGACCTCTGACCAGGGAAATGTGTGGGGTTTCAAGGTCTCCATTGCTAAAACCAAAGGATTGATCTTTATAAAAAGGAAAGTCACAAAGGAATATAAACTGTATCTGTATGGAGAACAAATAGATGTAGTTGAAAGGTTCATGTTTTTAAGGGTAATATTTGGTACTAAATTATGCTGAAAATATCATATAAACTATGATAAAAATAAATGTACACAGAGGATCAACCTGCTTAAAAGTCTTGCTGGGACTAACTCAGGGGCCGATGAGAAAACACTGCCGATGGTAATACAGAGCCTTAATCAGACCAGTTATTGACTGTGGCTGCCAAGCCGTTGGGTCAGCATCAAAATCAGAACTTAAAAAATTAGGTTTAATACAAGCTCAGGCACTACGAATTGTGTGTGGTGCATTTATTACAAGATCCGTATGTGCTACGAATAGCTTCTAGTGAAAGGACAGTTACACAAATGAAACTACTTAACCTAAATTTCAGGGACAAAGTTAATGGGAACTGAAATGATGAAAGTACCAAACAAATTTATGAAGATTGTTGGGAATTTGATAGGCAAACTATAGCACATGATATTAGAACGCCACATGCTGTATTAGTTAGTCTGGATGCAGGAGTTGAAAGACAAGGAGAAACTGAACAAAGTCAGAACTTTCAGTCATAGAAAAATTAGCTATGGATGAAAAGTCACATGTCCAAACATGGATTTAAATATATTTTATAAATCTAAGGGTAAAAAAGGGAGTAGGTATTAAAAGTGAAGTATATAGTATAATAGATGAAAACATATATTTATCAAATATATAAAGATAAGTCCAAAAAATGAAAAACAGGAGGCGTTGTATACCAAAAATATCTGACTATGTAGCTGTCTTGACAGTCAAACTAGCAGCAATAATGCTAGCATTAAATTAGATCTGGGATGTACACCCAGCAATAGTGGTCATTTTTTTGTATGCAGTCTTGAGCCTTATAGTGATGAAAAAGGGTGTCTTAGTATGTAGAAGTGATTTAATCAATGAAGTTATATTTCTACTAACGGAGTTAGAACAGATTGGGCTACATGTAGCATTAGCTTGGATCCCAGAGCATATTGGGATAACAGGGAACAAAATGGCAGAAAAAGCAGGTAAAAATGATGTAAGAAATGAAAGGATTGATATAGAAATACTCTAGAGTAAACAGGAATTCAAAAGCATAGTACAGAAAAATTTAAAAGGGGCTAAAAATTGATTAATGAAAAAAGAGGAAGATTTTTTGAATTGTGTCTAGAGTTGAGGATTATGGCATACTTCAGGGCATAGGCTATTGACTGCTTTTGTGTAGAGTACTAACTGGCCATTGTGACTTAAACAAAAATCTTTTTTGAATAAAAAGACACAAAGATGGACTATGTGCACTCTGGAAGATGAAAGAAACAATCAGTCACCTTTTCTGGGTATGTAAGGACTTTGATAAAGAAAGAGAAACTCTTTGTGAGGCATTCAAACATCTTGAGGCAAAAAAATACATTGTGATTTAGTAAAAACATTAGGTAAATGGAATATTATTTAAAAGGTGCTGTTACATTACCTCAAAGACACAGGGCTGTGTGAGAAGATATAAACCACTAAGTATTGAGGAATTGTAGCTGGTGGTGGCAATAGACTATTCAGTCAAATTTGCTTCACCATAAAAAAGGAAACAAAAAAGGGCTGCAGTGAGGAAGTCTGCAGTCACTGTCTGGGCATTAGTGTGAGAAAGGAGGAAACCCAGGGGGGGAGAGTAGAAACCCCAGGGATCAAGGCCCTGAAAGGAGGAGTTTACCTAGAAGGATGGTAGAGCAGAAGCCTGAGAGAGGTGGAGTAACAAAAGGCTCAGGAAATAGCAGCAAGATATGACATTGCAGATCTTGACTGCTGATTAGAGGGTCCCTGAGCTGGAACCCGGAGTAGAGGGAACGCCTGGGTTCCCCCGCCAGTCCCTGGGGAAGTGGCTCAGTCAGGGCAGTGGATTTGAAGACTGCCTGGGACAGTTCAACCTGTGGGACTTTGATACCCTGGAAAGGGGAAAACTCATAGTGACCTGGCTGGAGGCTAAACCATGAAGAGAGTGCATCCTGAATAGAGAGAGAGAACAAGGCTGTGGGGAACATGAACGAATGACGGAAGGGGCATCAGATCTGGAAGGAGCTAATCTCTGGAAAAGTCAGGAGGAGACACCCTAGTGATGAATGTATCCCGTGACAAATGGTCATAGTGTTTCAGACCAATGATCCATTTAGCCCAGTATCCTGACAGTGACCAGTGCCAAATGCTACAGAGATAATGAACAGAACACGGCAATTTCAAGTGATCCAGTCCCTGTCGTTCAGTCCCAGTTTCTGGCAGATGGAAGTTTAGGGACACCTGTGGCATGGGGTTGTTGCATCCTATGTCAGAGTGACATACTAGAGTGAAATGAGTAACAGTGTCACCTGGGTTCCCTTTACAATGCTTTGCTGCTGCAGCCTCCAGCCTGGACTGCTCACAAACAGCCTCCAGCATGCAAGTCACTCCCAGCTACGTCTGGGTGTGTGCTATAGTCCGCCTGCCACACCTTGGCTCTTACCAGCCTTGGTTATATTGCAGGGTAACCCCAACACAGTCCCAGTCCTAGATTTTCCTCCAGCAGTATATGTCCTGTACTGCCCAGCCCTCTCCTGGACAATACAAGTTTATATAAAGTCTGTTATTTCTTTAATAGAAATAGTAGGCACGTAATGTGCCATACCAAATAGAGTTTCCCAAACACTTCCATTTAAACACACTAAATTTGGTAAACCAATAAGTTTATTAACCACAGAGAGATTTGAAGTGAGTACAAATAATGAGGCATAAAGGTCAGAAAAAATTACCAGAAAAATAAAGATAAAACACAGCTGGTGCCTAACTTAACAAACCATGTTAAATTCAAAGCAAAGTTTTCTCACCCTGTGCTTTTAGCAGTCTTACTGACCAAACACCTTAGGTCAGGACCCCTTCTCCTAGAATCAAAGGAATGCTTCCTTTGTCGCTTCAAGTGCCATCAATGCAATGGGCAGGGAGAGAGAGAGAGAGAGAGAGAGAGGGGTGCCTTGTGGTGTTTGTCCCTCCTTTTTACAGTGCCAGTCCTCCTTTTGAAAAACATTTCCAGCTGAGATTCAGGAGACAGAGTCTATGTGGAAGAATGTTCCGTGTTGGTTTTTTACCACTTGTTTGAACTTCCTTTGTCCCCCATCCTGCTTAATGACTCTTTTTAATGCTTAAATGCAAATTAAGCAGAGCACATATTCCTTTGTTTAGGACAGGCCTGTTTGCCAACTTCTGCTTGGGCAAGACTGTGGTTTGGAACATGTTTTAATAACATGATACAGGGAAATCTTATAACTTCACATACAATGTTGCCACACATTTTATCAGAACAATATTGACCAGCAAATTACGAGATTTCAATTGATACCTTACAAAACATATTTGTACAAATAGTGTACAAATAGTGTGTAGGTTGTTGACACAGGGATACATTCTGTCATAGTCGGCTAATAGCTGTTGATGGATCTATCCTTCACGAATACTAAGTTATAATTGTGCCTGCTGTGTATTAGAACTTCCATTTTGTGCAGAAAACATATTCTATTTGGGAAGCTGAAACAGGGCCAGCAACCATGAATAGCCCTACCCTGGGGAGGACAATATGGGGAAAGCTATTCACAATCCTCTGTGTCCAGCAGCCCATATGGGGGTTGTAGAAGGGAAAATCCCAGATAAGAAGAGAAGCAGGAAAAGGTGTCAGAAACTTCTTTTAAAGTGACATGCTGTCTAGCAAGGAGAGACGCTGCATTGCCAGAACTAGAGGTCACCGCAGGAGAAGGACACCCAGCCTCCCTTACTGACTTGACTCACATCCAGAGAGTACTCAAAGGGGATGAAATCCAACTAAGGGGTATTGCGTTCAGGACTTCATTTTGCCTACAGCTGTAACACTCTGTGGTGATTATGAGTGAAGTGTGAGTGTATATAAGAAGTTCCTTTGCAAAGCTTGTGTTTCTCACTTTAAGTGTCACATGGCCCCTGTCAAGGCTGCTTCCCCACTCTGAACTTTAGGGTACAAATGTGGGGGCCTGCATGAAAACTTCTAAGCTTAACTACCAGCTTAGATCTGGTCCGCTGCCACCACTCCCAAATGTGCTAATTCCCTTCCCTGGGTAGCCTTGAGAGACTCTTCACCAATTCCCTGGTGAATACAGATCCAAACCCCTTGGATCTTAAAGCAAGGAGAAATTAACCATCCCCTCTCCAACTCCTGGTGGATCAAGATCCAACCCCCTTGGATCTAAAAACAAGGAAAAATCAATCAGGTTCTTAAAAAGAAGGCTTTTAATTAAAGAAAAAGGTAAAAATCATCTCTGTAAAATCAGGATGGAAACTAACTTTACAGGGTAATCAAACTTAAAGAGCCCAGAGGAATCCCCTCTAGCCTTAGGTTCAAAGTTACAGCAAACAGAGATAAACACTCTAGCAAAAAGGTACATTTACAAGTTGAGAAAACAAAGATAAAAACTAAAACGCCTTGCCTGGCTGTTTACTTACAAGTTGGAAATATGAGAGACTTGTTCAGAAAGATTGGGAGAGCCTGGATTGATGTCTGGTCCCTCTCAGTCCCAAGAGCGAACAACCCCCAAAACAAAGAGCACAAACAAAAGCTTTCCCCCCACCAAGATTTGAAAGTATCTTGTCCCCTTATTGGTCCTTTGGTCAGATGTCAGCCAGGTTACCTGAGCTTCTTAACCCTTTACAGGTAAAAGGATTTTGGAGTCTCTGCCCAGGAGGGATTTTATAGTATTGTACACAGGAAGGCTGTTACCCTTCCCTTTATAGTTATGACAGCCCCAAAGATTTTAAACCAGAGTGCCCGTAGGGGTGGAGCTCTGAAAGAAACATGCACAGGTGAATGGGGAGTTTGGGGGGGGGGGGTTCAGCACTGGTCTAGGGGTTTATGGTAGGTGAACTGCAGCATCCCATATCCCAAAGAAGGGGATCGGAGTATGCACCTGTGGAGTGTGCTGTAGAAGCCCAGAGTTTGAGAAAGTGACTGGATTCTGCTCAGACCCAGCTTGCTTGGATGCATGTGAATCCAAAGGATTGGTCCAATATAGCAGACTGGTGACCGACCATTAGGGGGGACTCAGCCTGGTGCTTCAGCCAACTGAGAAGCATATAACAGGTCTAGCAGCCAACCTCAATTGCAGCAAATAGAGCATTCCACATTCTGAAATAATTAACAGCTTCAGTGCTGGAGCATGTCCACCTATCAGTATTCTGGACTATTTGATTGTTATCACGCTGCCATGCAAATTGAATATGCTTAAGATATCATTTAGCAGCAGTTGCCTCCATTACAAGTGGTTTGAAAGATCACTTTATAGCTTAACTTAAATAAATAATTTCACTTATGCTTTGGTGGTCCTCAATCAGAACTGCTGTATTTAGTTTCCTTACTTTATCCTTTGGATTTTTGCTGAAAAAGTAGTAGAGGAATGGGAAGGAAGGTTACTTGCCTTGGAGGTGAGTCTTTTTCCTTTCTAGTAATGCTTCTTCAGTTCAGAATTCTTCTTCTCATAGAAGTTATATTTATAATAGAATACAAAGAAATTCAGAAAACCCCATTCATCTTCTATCTCTTTTTACTTCCAGTGAAAATGGAGAACAAAACACCCTAGAAAGAGTGACCTTTTTATTTTTTATTTTTTTTTCAGATATTGGAAAAATAAAATTAATCAATATAGACTTGGTCAATGCACTTTGGACAAAATTGATTAATTGAACCATGTCCGTTACATACTGGGGAAACTGTGCTGTACTCTTTCAGCGGAAGCCTCATGTTTTGTGTATCACTTATGATTAAGGCTCAGATTTTGTCACAGATCTCTTTAGTAAAAATCTCGGACAGATCACAGGCAATAAACAAAAATTCATGGAAGCCTGTGACCTGTCTATGATTTTTACTAAAAATATTCCTGACAAAATGGGGAGGGAGAAGGGTCCACCACCCACTGCAGCTGGGGGCTCTGGGGTCCCCACCCCTGTGGCTGGGCTGCTGCAGAGGAGCCCCCGCTGTCTTCCATGGCTGAGTGGCTGGGGGGGGGGCTGAGCAGCTGGGTGGCTGTGGAGAGTCCTCCACTGCAGCTGAGCAGCTGTAGAGTCCCCTTGCCACCCGTTGTAGCTGGGCAGCTGCTGGGGACCCCACCACGCATGGGGAGTGGGAGCACTGGGGTTGCTTCGCTGCCTGCGGTGACTGGAGCTGTGTGGGGATTCCCTGCCACCCTCAGCGGCTTGGAGTTGCGGTTCCCTTCCCCTCCCCCCCCCCCCCGCTGCAGGCTCCCACCAGCGGGGGCTTGGAGCTGCGGGGTCCCTGGGACAGAAAATGTCATAGAAGTCTCTGGAAGTCATGGATTCTGTGACTTCTGTGATATAATCGTAACCTTACTCATGAATAGAGGGGAAACTATTAATGTGGTGGCTGGTGTATGTGCACAGACCTACCCTCTACTGATGTGTATATGTCAATATATGTTTTCTCAACCTCTACTGGCTAATCTAAAAAGGCTGATAACTAGCTGAATAACTGGAAAATTCACAGACTCAGAAGAAATGGGTTTCCAGATTTTACCAGAGGGGCATTTAGCAAAGTATTATGCAGAACATAAACTAGTTTTACCTATGCCATGCTTGCTCTATTCACACTTCATCAGCCACCCAAGCCTACAGCCTTTTATCTGCCACAAGAAGTGTAGCATTTTAAACAGTTTCTTTATTATACAATGTACTGTGAATATCTTTATCTGATTACATAATTGCGGTACACAGTATAACCAGAGATGTACAATATGCAATAAAAGTCTGATAAGAAATGTCACCAGTGCTCATCCTTGATTAAGAATTTATTTCATTCTGCTCTTAACAAGGATTGACTGGATCATGGGCCATTTCATTTAGGAGGATGTATGTGAGAACTGTTGATTTTTAATTCTCCTCCATTGATTTTCAGCATGCAGAGAGCACTTGTTCCCTAATGGCTCTCTCTGTTAGTATTTGCTTGCAAATTGAAGTCAAAGATAAATGGCTTTCAGGATAATACCTCTCAAAGGTCTCTCACTTGAGGGCTAGTGGTTGTTAGCAAAGCTGTGGTGGGTTTAGAATAGTTCTGTGTCAAATATAAAAAGCATTTCCTGAGTCTCTAAATGCAGAACAAAAATGGTTTATTTCTTGGCCTGATGTTGTGACAACCTCCAGCTGATTGATAATTCATTACAAAGAATGGTCCAATTTGCCCACATTTCCCTATAAAAGTGAAATGCCCTACGCTTTCCTTAATGGACGTTCAAATATTTTTTTTCCCCATGCACTGTTTTTCCTCAGTGCACCATTGATTTTTAAGTAAAGAAGGAGAAAAATATGAGTGTCTTGTATTTACATTTATTATGAATGTCTTCATGTTTGTATTAGAGCACAGCAGCATTGTGCGTTTGCTAAAACTGAAAGATTTCTCCTGTCTAATAGAAAACAACACTTTGAGATGGCTACAGATTTATTTTTGGAAATCTGTGCCAATTTGTGAATGAGACTCGCATGTAAATGCAATCCTGTGGTATGTTTGGATATTTCAGGTTTGGTGATATGCAGTCGCTGGGACACACCACAGCACTATAGTATATTGTTAGCTTTTGTGCCCTTCACTGCTAATTAAGGGCCCAGTTTGGTACTCTTTATTCGCTTCTTACTGAGGTCAGTTTTTCCCATCTGGAAAGCATAGATGTGTATGTAGGGCCTAATCCTCTGAGACCTTTGAGAATGGGAATTGAGGGCTCTCAGTTATTAGGGGAATTGNGGCAGACTGTACCTATCTCAGGACTGGTTCCAAGCTAAAACAGAACTCTTCATTCAGTTCTGAGTGAGCCCCCAGATGACAGTACAGTCCTATCTTGCCCTCATAGGGCATGTACATGTGTCACGTGTACATATTTGACTCCCTTTTTCAAGACTCCATCTGTGATTTCTAAAGGTGTGATTGCAGACAGTCTGTGCACCAGCAGGCACTGTTTGGATCTGTGGAGTCTTGACCTCACTCACCTGGTGGGAAACCATGAATAGGTGTTCCCTTTATCCTCTCCCAACCCATGAAAAGATTAGCTACAGATACCTCCCTGCTAGTTTGGGGAGCCTGTCTGGATGAACACATGTCTCCTGCAGGGTCCAACAAACTTGTGTTCAGGTTACACATAAACCTATTAAAACTGTGTATAGTAGATGTGGCTTGCAAACAGTTCATGAATTTTATCTGGATCCTAGACATAGAAGTGAGGTTCTTACCCACGAAAGCTTATGCTCCCAATACTTCTGTTAGTCTTAAAGGTGCCACAGGACCCTCTGTTGCTTTTTACAGATTCAGACTAACACAGCTGCCCCTCTGATACTAGACATTTAAGTTATGTTGGACAACGTGACAACAGTTTGTTACAAAAACATGCAGGGAAGGGCACAAAATCTACCCTTTTATGGATAGAGGCTGTCAGTCTCTGGAATTGGTGTATCCATCATCATATCACTCTCTTGATAAGACACTTACCATGGGTGTAGAACACTTGGGCAGATAGCCTCAGCAGGCATTTTTCCAAAAAGCACAAGTGGGAAATACATGACTAGGTGGTGCACAGCATCTTCCAACCAGAAGGGGTTCCTGTTGTGGGATCACTTTGTGTTCCATGAGAACAGGAAAAGTCCAACCTGTTGCTCCCGAGTAGTTCAGGGCCCCAACTCCAGAGTACAATGGTTGGAACTGTGAATGTACACGTTTCCGCCATCCCACTCTTACCACAAGACCTTAGGAACATCAGGCAAGACAAAGTGACAGCGATCTTTGTAGCTCCCTTGAGGTTGCGACAGTTCCTGTTCAGCAGACTCCTCCAGATGGCTGAGCACCCATGCATCTTCGTTCAGCTCCTACCAGATCTCTTGACCCTGGTCAGAGACAAGGCCTTCTATCACAATCTAGCGTGTCTCCATCTGACAGGTAGGTTTTCGGCTGGACAATTAACTTAACTTTGGGTGCCTCACAATGCTTTGCTGTTGTAGCTCCCAACCTGGGCTGCTCACATACAGCCTAACAGTGTGCATGTCACATCCTGAGGGTCTATGGTATAGCTACTGCCCTGTTCTAGTAGCTCTGACCCCAGCAGCTTGTCAACAAAACTCCAGTCACACTCTGGCTTCCACCAGCCTTGGTTACTACTTGCAGAGTGACCCCAACACACTCTCAATTCTGAATTTTCCCAAAAATGTGTGTTCTGCACTGTCCAGCAGTCTCCTGGACAGTTAGACATTAAAGGTCAGTTGCCCCTGTAAAAAGCCAATATGTAACAGTTTGCTACTTTAACTTGAGTTACCAAACAGTTCAGTTTAAACAGAGCACTGATTAAAAAATAAAATAAATGTATTAACCAAAGAAGATAGGATTTTAAGTGAATTCAAGTGTCAGAAATGGTTACAAAAGAAATAAAGATACAATGATTTCTAGTAGCTAAAACTTAACAAGCTAGACTTGGTTCAAGGTAAAATCCTCACCACAAATTCCCAGCAACATGACTGACCAAATTCTCAGGTCAGGTCTCCCCTGACCCCCAAAGACAAAGGGCTGGTTCCTTTGTCTTCTGAGGTGAAAGAGAGAGAGCTTTCTTTTATAGACCAGTTAAATTTTGAAGTGGATTCTTCTGAGGTTTACCCCTCAAAGTAAAATTTATTTAAACAGGAAAGAAGATGACGTGGAGTCTGGGGACGAAGGAGGCTCCATATTCTTTCTTCTCACCTGTGTTCTCTAAAACACTAATTTACTTTGTCTCCTGCCATCTCTTCTCCTGGCTGTCTCGAGGATGTTGTTTACCACTTATGTAAATTGAGGTAAACACACATTTCTTCATTCAGGATCCTTCCACCAGGGCAGGGCTGTGTAGTTTTGAACATGTGCTACCATCATCATCTTATAGGGGGATTTCATAACTCTACATATAATGTTGCTACTTACATTTCACCATGATATTATTGAGCAGCAAGTTATTAGCTTTCAAATGATACCTCATGAGGCATAATATTTATCCATCTCGCAAACTACATGGAAATGAATATTTTGTAGGACAAATAGTATAACTGGAGTCTTCCATCAGCATGTTTCATTTTTTAGTTATGAATTACTGATGTGTTTTGTGTGCCACAGAATTGTAAAATCTTTTGTTGTCTTTGTGTTTAGTGCTTTTGGGTCTTCCCGCATACCTTCCCACCCCTGCTCCGTAATTACGCTTATTACATCAGATAGATTTTTATTTTGTTTCTTCACTGCAGCTTTCCTGGTGACCTCTGCTGAGATAAAAGGATTAAAACCACCGTGGGATTCCCTACAGTCACAGCTTGCTCAGCTGTGCAGTGATGGGCAATTCAGTGTTCTGAATGCAACTGAACTTTCCAGAAAAAAGCCAGAGCTGACAAAGCTGTTTTCTGTGTCTCTCTGTATTGCTTGCAGCTCAAATATATGTACAAAGGAGTGGTTACAGGAAGGAACATTAGTCAATAGTATTTTTTAAAAAGACTCATCTTTTCTTGGCAATAATGTTGAAGCTAGTTTGGAAATTGCAGGAGTGAGATGGAGGCTCCCTGTGAATGGGGGAGCATAGCAGGGGAGTGAGGGAAGGTACTAAGACTTGGCGGGTGGAAGGGGATGTAGCCAGCTCCAGGTTGGGAAGGAGGATCCTGGGGGTTCCTACTTTTTTCCAGGCCCATTCCAGTCTCTTCAGGTCCCAATCACTCGTCCCATGTCCAATTCCAGGCCCTACCGTTTGACAGTTCAAGGCCTGCTGTGTCCTGTTCTTGCCTCTGCCCCCTCCTCCTCGATGTGTGTGGGCTTACTCAGGGGCAAAGCCCCACAGTATTTCCATTGCAGGGACACTAGCCCCCCCTGCTGCATAGCTGGTTCCATTGACCCCAAGAAATTCATTTCCCAGTTTGCTGTTCAGTCTGGGTGCCTTCAGAACAGCCTGACATCTTGGGCCTGATTCGCCCTGGCTTTGATGTTTGCAGAGTTGTTTAAATAGAGTTACCATACATTCGGATTTTCCCGGACATATCCGGCTTTTTGGTGCTCAAATCCCCGTCCAGGAGGAATTTACAAAAAGCAGGACATGTCCGGGGAAAACAGGGAGGCATGGTAAGGGGACCGTTTCCTCCCCGGGCTCCAACTTTCCGGGGCCAGGCGGCGGCTGTTCCTTCTCCCCACCTGGGCAGCCGGACTCGGGAGCAGCCGCTGCTGCAGCTCCCACTGTCACGGGGGGAGGAAGCGGCCAAGCACGGGGCGCTCGGCAGCTGCTGCTCTGGCGCCCAGGCCCGACCCCCCGAGCCCAGGCCTGCTGCGGGGACCCAGCTGGTGCGATCCTGCGGGTGGCCCCGGAGTGGGGGCAGCAGGCCCCGGAGTGGGGGCAGCAGGCCCCAGCCCCCCCGTCCCGCTCGGGTCCCGCAGGGGAACAAATGGGGCTGCTGATGCCTCCGCCCCGGGGCCACCCGCGGGATTGCACCAGCTGGGCAGCCAGCCCAGATGCGACTGGCCAGGGGCTGGACGCACTCGGGGGGTCGGGCCTGGGCGCCAGAGCTGCAGCTGCCGAGTGCCACGTGCTTGGCCGCTTCCTCCCCCAGTGGCAGTGGAAGCTGCAGCAGCGGCTGCTCCCGAGTCCGGCTGCCCAGGTGGGGACAAGGAACAGCCACCACCTGGCCCTGCGGGCCGACCCCCTACTCTCCCTCCAGGTACCACGCCCGAGACCTGCCTGCGCTCGGGGCCAGGCTGGACTCACTCACCCCTGCCCCACACTCCCCCTGCGTCTCCCGGGCCTCCCTCTGCCGACGTTTTTTTTTTTTTTTTTTTTGCTCTGGTCATCCTGGGGGAGGAGTTGGGGCGGGGCTAGGAGTGGGAAAGGTGTGGAGTTGAGGCGGGGCTAGGAGCAGGGAAGGGGCGGAGTTGGGGAGGGGTTGGGGCGGAGTTGGGGCGGGGCCGGGGCCCCATGGAGTGTCCTCTTTTTACAGGATTGAAATGCGGTAACCCTAGTTTAAACCCAGTCAGAACAAATGTAACGTGGGTATAAAATACCACCAAATCGGAATGGTGGGGCCAGCCTATATGTCTCTTGGAACGAACAAAACAAAAAAGTTGTCTTTTAAAGCAACAAACCCACTGAGATTATTTCTTGTGAAACAAAGATGACTAGTACTAGGGGAATGGTCACAACATAAGAGCTAAAAAGATAGCGAAGGTTTTACATGGGTGTTCTTTACAATGAGGTGAACAGCAAGGGAGGGGGGAGCATTTAAGAAGAGTATAAAGCGGGAAACCAAATGTTTCTGGGGAATTAAATCCACTAATTCTGCCTGTAAGGAAAATAGCTGTTTATTTGTTAAATCGTTTGAAATATGGTTGTCAAGAAATGTGTGCGGTCTCCTTTCCAGGGTCTTGCTGGTTCCGTCATTTATAAATGGAACTTCTTGGATAAACAAATACATTGGACCAGATTCCCTGGGGTGCTGTGGCTGCTTTGTGTGGGTCCAGGATGCAACTAAACTGTAAAATAAGCCAGTTTTACAGCTGCTTTGTGTTGCTGTAGTAGCCCAAAGGAGCCAGAGTGTACTGGTGAATCTGGCCTATTATTTATGCAGGCTTTTACACCATGGCAAAAATAGAGAATCAGGCTCAAATTATTTAAACTGTTTGCATTACTGAAATGACCCTAATGAACTAATTGTATATTTCGCAATACATACTGTTTTTTCAATTCTTTTAAAAAACTTCACTGTGAAATATGTCACAGCTCTTATACCCCTGGGGCTTACCTTGGGAAATCACTCACTCACGTTATGCCTGAGTATTCTCATCACTGAGGTGGCTAATAAAATGTATCTTTGACACAAGGATATGGAGGGGCTTAATTAGGGCCCACTGAGTTCCTCAGGTGGACGGTGCTATAAGTGCAAAATATTATTTTAGTCAATATCTACTGCAATACTTAAAAACAGCCAGGCAGATTCAGTGTGAAGTTTCAATCTTAAGTCTCTGTCTTCAGGCTTTTTGCCTCTCCAAGTCAGGCCTTTCTAGTTATTTCAGTGTGTTTAATTTTGTATTTCCATGTTTGTCTAAAACAGCTAAAGAATCTGTTTTGCAAATCAGTCAGTGTGAATGCAGGGCACTATGGCAAGGTAAAATGCTGTAAAGCGGGTTGCATAAATCCTTTACAATGGGCCTTCTGAGCTCTGAAGTCACCAATTGCTTACTGTTCACAGCAACAATGCAAGAATGTGTTTTGCTCCTTTCCTACGATTGGCTGCAGATTCTGTTATAAAAATCTATTTCCCATTTCCTCTCCTTGGCACTCTGTCCCCTTTGTTAGCATCTGAGTTGGACATTTCCAGGATTGCAACACTTCCTGGCCTTAAAAAAAAAAAGTCTCCTTGTGTCACACTCGCTTTAGTGCCTAAGCCAGACAAGAATTGGTATCTTGTTAGACTGAGAGCACCAAGAATCCATGAGGGGACGGCATGAATACCATGCTGTTGTAAGCAGGATGACCCAAACTGGCTTGGTTTTGTTGCATTATGTATATTGATATTGGTTCTTTTGTCACTTGGCTGACTTGTCAATTAATCCCTTCCCTGTTTTTGAACCCAAATGACATTTTGAAGACCAGTTGGACCTAGTTTAGTATTGGGTCTCTGTTGTGTTCGAGTGAAAGATGTGTGAAGCTCTGGTTTGGAATGCACTGAATGCTGCTTAGTTCTTGTGGCAGATGTCATTAATTATGGTTTCCCTCCGAGCAAAAGGTTTGCAAGTGCCTTTGTAGCTTGTTCATTGGTAAAGCAGAGCTGTGTTGTGGGAACACAGTGAAATGTTATCCTCTCCAAAGTTTTGTTTCCTTTTTCTATGCCTTCCATAGTTTGCTATTTATTGTCCCCCTCCTCTTTCCTAATTAGAAATGGAATCTACTCCCTCCTTCTCCTCCTCAGAAATCTCTTCAGGATGGCCATATGTGGCTGAACTAATTTATACTTTGTAAGAATTCAAAGCTCTGTTCAAATGTGAATGAATTAACTCCCAGTTGTGCTGTGACCTTTAAATGTTGTTATTCCACCTTTACTTTGATACCTGAGGTGTGATTGCAGCATGAGTAGACATACCCATAATAGCTTTACCTGCCATAGCATGGTTAAAAATAGCCATGTAGATGTGGCGGTGTGGGCTAAACAAGCTCACCAGGGACCCTGAGCCACATGCTCACATTGCTAGCCCATGCCACTGCATCTACACTGCTATTTTTGGCCACATCATGTGGGTACTGCTAGCATGGGTCTGTCTGCCTAAGCTGCAGTCACCCCTTGGATTGCATTGTAGATATATTCTAAGGCTATGTCTACACTGCACACCTTACAGCGGCACAGCTGTGCCACTACAGCTCTGCTGCTGTAAGGTGCTGTTTCCTGATCTTTAGATTATGTCCACACCTGCGCTTTTTGTCGATAAAACTTTTGTTGGTTAGGGTGTGATTTTTTCTGCACCCCTGAGCGACAAAAGTTTTACGGATGAAACGTAGCCTAAGGGTATCAGGAGGTGTTGTTGCAGCTCCTGTAGGCATACCGGAATGAGCTTTTATCTAGCTAGCTCAAAGCTAGTTTGAGTAACATTAGCAGCGTAGCTGCAGTGGCAGGAACAGTAGCAAAGGCTAGCCTCCTGAGTACACCTTTGCCAAGGACATGGGGTACAGACTCAAGCGGCTAGCCTGTGCTGTTTCCCATGCTGCTGAAGCTACACTGCTGTTGTTGCTCGAGCAGTAGCCTAAGTATGCCTATGTGAGCTGCAATTGGCATCCCGATTGCAGAGTAGACAGGCCCCAAGACCCAGAGAGATGGAGTGGTTTGCCCAGGGTCGCACAGCAAGTATGTGGAAGAGTCAGGAATAGGTCCATTCCATTCTAACCAATAGCGTGTGTGCTTTCTCCCTTTATTTTGTTGAACACATACTTTCACTATGGTCAATGATTGTACTTCTGGGTGCTTGACTCTGTGCACAGGATTTTAGGAATCCTGAGTTTAGGCTTAGGAAGGATTTTTTTTAATGTATACTCTTTAAGAAGGCGTTAGATTTACAATATCTAAGTATGAAAATCTGGAATGTGCCTATGGGCAATGTACATTCTGTACTGCATAGCACAATTGGGGACCCATTTCAGCTTTCCCAATAAAGCACATACTGATGGGCTTTGTTTTGTGTTGGCATTTTCATCAGCTTTGCTAAGAGTCAGCATTGCTACCCAGATCAGTAAAGCTCATGTGGATTTAGTGATTACACAATTCTCTTCTCCCAAGACCAAGTTAGCAATTGCAAAGTGTACTATATTTTCTCCTAGCTACATTCTTTTACCCCTGTTAGCTATGGGTGGGAGGTGTTACAGAAGAAGTTGTCCGTTGTCTTCCTCCCCTTATGCCATTAAGCATTACTAGGGGTTTCTTTTGTGGAGGAGAAAAATGAAATTTTCCAAATAACAGGCTTGGATCTGAAAAAGGCTTAAGGGCAATGACCATCAAGTTGAAACAAACCGTTTTGGCTTTAGGAAAGAGTAGGGAGTGTCAGTTCAATTAATGATCTAAAAAAGCTCCTTAGGACGAAGACCTTCTCTTCCTCTTTGTATTATATCATGCTGAGCACACTAATTAATAATAACAGATGCAGAGATTTTATTTATATATATAAGCTGTTGAAGTGACCTACATGCCAACTTGTTGTGTTTATATTTTATTTCTGACTACATATTTAATATTATTTATTTATTGCCAAAAGTATGCTAGGGACTTGGAGAGTTTTATTTCTGATCATCAATTTAATAAAAGTATCTATATTGTTTCCTTTAGAATTTACAGAAACTGTCACTCAGTGGAAATGAGTGAGTGCATGTGTGTGTGTGCGTGTGTGTTACACAATGAAAGCAAAGTTCAGGCTTAGTAGAAGTGTACAAGTGGAGTGTCAGTCACGACAAACTGATGGCTAAAGTCTCTGAAGTGGGAGCAACTAATTCATTTCATGTAGCCCATCTGGATGTTTGCATTAAAGTTCTACAAATGGCCAATCTCTCAAATTCTCTTTCTCTCTCCATGGTTTTGTTGAAACGGGTACTGTATCTTTTTAGAAATACAGACCATCATTTTAGGGGGGGAAATGACATGAATAAGTTAGAGCAGCTAGAAGAGAACTTTAATTCATATCAAAAGTTTCCCCAAGACTGGTAGTTCTTACCAATGAAATATTAACTATTTCAGAAATATTACAGTTACAAAAGGAAAGCATGCTACATAGAATAAAGGTAACACAACATAGGTATCTCTATTTTCACTTTGTCTAGTAAGCATTAATAATTATTTCTCTATTCCTGTTGTCTCTGCTGACCTAGAATAGGGCCAAATTCTCTGCTGGTAGAAATGGGAATTGCTTCATTGTTTAATGCCATTAGAGAGTTTGATCTCCTCCTATTCCCTCCATGCAGTTTCACTGGTGGTGGTAGAAGGGACTTCACTGCATGGTCTGGCACAGATGTGTTGTGCAAATTGTGATTCAATACATCCTCACTGGTGCTGGCCTGTGCAAATTGCATCTCACTACACAAGCCAGGCCCACTGAACACCAGGGGGCGATTCACTGCCAAGGAGGGGCAGGCAGTGTTACCGCTACCACCGTCCCTCAAGGAATATGTCTGAGGGACACAGATGTAGTATGTAGGAACCACAGGCTGTACTGCGGGTGCACCATTTACATAATATGTTGCGGTGGCATTGTCGGTTTTTATGAGAATCACTGAACCTTGGACTGAACCTTCTTCAGACTTGCATCTGAAGAAGTGAGTTTCTTACCCACGAAAGCTTATGCTCCCAATACTTCTGTTAGTCTTAAAGGTGCCACAGGACCCTCTGTTGCTTTTTACAGATTCACAATTGCATAACATCCCATGGCAAGCTTCAGCAATTGCTTACATGGAAAATTAATACAAGAAAAGAGTTTGTTTGTTTTTAGCTTATTATAGTACATTTTAGCAGATGGAAGCAAGGAACAGAATTAGTGTATCGTCGACAGACCCCAGTCATTGTCTGGCAGGATTGAACCAGGGACCTCTGGAGTTTAGTGCATGAGCTAAAAGCCAACTGGCTGTTAGCTAAGGCTGTAGAGCAAACTCATTAATCTCTCTTTCTAAGGATATGTCTTCACTACCGGCCGGATCGGTGGGCAGTGATTGATCCAGCAGGGATCGATTTATCACATCTAGTCTAGACGCGATAAATCGATCCCCGGGTGCTCTCTCGTCGACTCCTGTACTCCAGCTTGGCGAGAGGCGCAGGCAGAGTCGACGGAGGAGCGGCAGCAGTCGACTCACCGTGGTGAAGACGCCACGGTAAGTCGATCTAAGTACGTCGACTTCAGCTACGTGAATAACGTAGATTATTGCGTAATTTAGATCGATTACCCCTCCCCCAGTGTAGACCAGGCCTAAGTGATCTTGGTGCCACTAGATGGGACAGAAGACCACCCCCAGGATGTGTGTGGGTTACATTAGCACCAGGTGGCCGGCTAGCTCTGCATGGACTACCAGCCAATGATCCACATGCCACCAGTAGTCTATGGACCACTCTTTGAGACCCACTGCTCTGGACTGCAGGTTTCTTGGATAACTGAATAAGACTTGTTCAGAATTGACATGACACAAACCCCTTATATGGTTCCCTTGTGTAAATTATGCCAAAATTTGAGAGAGCTCCTGTATGAGCAGCAGCGGTTCATGGTATGCTGTAGACGATGCTGATGATTTTGCTCTCATTTCATAGAATCATAGAATATCAGAGTTGGAAGGGACCTCAAGAGGTCATCTAGTCCAACCCCCTGCTCAAAGCAGGACCAATTCCCAGCTAAATCATCCCAGCCAGGGCTTTGTCAAGCCGGGCCTTAAAAACCTCCAAGGAAGGAGACTCCACCACCTCCCTAGGTAACGCATTCCAGTGTTTCACCACCCTCCTAGTGAAATAGTTTTTCCTGATATCCAACCTGGACCTCCCCCACTGCAACTTGAGACCATTGCTCCTTGTTCTGTCATCTGCCACCACTGAGAACAGCCGAGCTCCATCCTCTTTGGAACCCCCCTTCAGGTAGTTGAAGGCTGCTATCAAATCCCCCCTCATTCTTCTCTTCTGGAGACTAAACAATCCCAGTTCTCTCAGCCTCTCCTCATAAGTCATGTGCTCCAGACCCCTAATCATTTTTGTTGCCCTCCGCTGGACTCTTTCCAATTTTTCCACATCCTTCTTGTAGTGTGGGGCCCAAAACTGGACACAGTATTCCAGATGAGGCCTCACCAATGTCGAATAAAGGGGAACGATCACGTTCCTCGATCTGCTGGCAATGCCCCTACTTATACAGCCCAAAATGCCGTTAGCCTTCTTGGCAACAAGAGCACACTGTTGACTCATATCCAGCTTCTCGTCCACTGTGACCCCTAGGTCCTTTTCAGCAGAACTGCTACCTAGCCATTCGGTCCCTAGTCTGTAGCAGTGCATGGGATTCTTCCGTCCTAAGTGCAGGACTCTGCACTTGTCCTTGTTGAACCTCATCAGGTTTTTTTTGGCCCAATCCTCTAATTTGTCTAGGTCCCTCTGTATCCGATCCCTACCCTCTAGTGTATCTACCACGCCTCCTAGTTTAGTGTCATCTGCAAACTTGCTGAGAGTGCAGTCCACACCATCCTCCAGATCATTAATAAAGATATTAAACAAAACCGGCCCCAGGACCGACCCTTGGGGCACTCCACTTGAAACCGGCTGCCAACTAGACATGGAGCCATTGATCACTACCCGTTGAGCCCGACGATCTAGCCAGCTTTCTATCCACCTTACAGTCCATTCATCCAGCCCATACTTCTTTAACTTGGTGGCAAGAATACTGTGGGAGACCGTATCAAAAGCTTTGCTAAAGTCAAGAAATAACACATCCACTGCTTTCCCCTCATCCACAGAGCCAGTTATCTCATCATAGAAGGCAATTAGGTTAGTCAGGCACGACTTCCCCTTCGTGAATCCATGCTGACTGTTCCTGATCACTTTCCTCTCCTCTAAATGTTTCATAATTGATTCCTTGAGGACCTGCTCCATAATTTTTCCAGGGACTGAGGTGAGGCTGACTGGCCTGTAGTTCCCCGGATCCTCCTTCTTCCCTTTTTTAAAGATGGGCACTACATTAGCCTTTTTCCAGTCATCTGGGACCTCCCCCGATCGCCATGAGTTTTCAAAAATAATGGCTAATGGCTCTGCAATCTCACCCGCCAACTCCTTTAGCACCCTCGGATGCAGCGCATCCGGCCCCATGGACTTGTGCACGTCCAGTTTTTCTAAATAGTCCTGAACCACTTCTTTCTCCACAGAGGGCTGGTCACCTTCTCCCCATGCTGTACTGCCCAGTGCAGCAATCTGGGAGCTGACCTTGTGCGTGAAGACAGAGGCAAAAAAATCATTGAGTACATTAGCTTTTTCCACATCCTCGGTCACTAGGTTGCCTCCCTCATTCAGTAAGGGGCCCACACTTTCCTTGATTTTCTTCTTGTTGCTAACATACCTGAAGAAACCTTTCTTGTTACTCTTAACATCTCTTGCTAACTGCAACTCCAAGTGTGATTTGGCCTTCCTGATTTCACTCCTGCACGCCTGAGCAATATTTTTATACTCCTCCCTGGTCATTTGTCCAATCTTCCACTTCTTATAAGCCTCTTTTTTGCATTTAAGATCAGCAAGGATTTCACTGTTTAGCCAAGCTGGTCGCCTGCCATATTTACTATTCTTTCTACTCATCGGGATGGTTTGTTCCTGCAACCTCAATAAGGATTCTTTAAAATACAGCCAGCTCTCCTGGACCCCTTTGCCCTTCATGTTATTCTCCCAGGGGATCCTGCCCATCTGTTCCCTGAGGGAGTCAAAGTCTGCTTTTCTGAAGTCCAGGGTCCATATTCTGCTGCTCTCCTTTCTTCCTTGTGTCAGGATCCTGAACTCGACCATCTCATGGTCACTGCCTCCCAGGTTCCCATCCACTTTTGCTTCCCCTACTAGTTCTTCCCTGTTTGTGAGCAGCAGGTCAAGAAAAGCTTTGCCCCTAGTTGGTTCCTCCAGCACTTGCACCAGGAAATTGTCCCCTACGCTTTCCAAAAATTTCCTGGATTGCCTGTGCACCGCTGTATTGCTCTCCCAGCAGATATCAGGGTGATTAAAGTCTCCCATGAGAACCAGGGCCTGTGATCTAGCAACTTCTGCTAGTTGCCAGAAGAAAGCCTCGTCCACCTCATCCCCCTGGTCTGGTGGTCTATAGCAGACTCCAACCACGACATCACCCTTGTTGCTCACACTTCTCAACTTTATCCAGTTTGGCTTCTGCGTAATTCCACTGATTTTTAAATAGGGTTATTCCTAATTTACATTGATGTATGTGATGCCCCATGGTGTAAGCATGTTAGTGCTTCAGAACTGGATTCTTCTCCTAGCTTAAGCCTGCTGTAGACACGTGTTAAGAAACAAGTACAATCAGTTTTTTATAATTTGGGTAGAGAGGAGATGCCAACAGTCTGAAAACAGCAAAACGCCAAGCCCGTTTCTGACAGAGAAATAGGTGTCAGCATCAACTATCCAGTGCTCTAAAGGCAACTTTCATTTTTCCTTTGCTAAATAAATTTATGAATAGTGACTGCTCTGCCTGGAGCTCAGCATTATGTGGGCAGCTTTCTCGTTCGAAAGTAAAAAAGCATTTGAAAGGTCAGTTTGGTGGCCTAAAGGTAAGCACCGTGCATTATGACATTAGTAGGTCTCCTTGTGAGGTAGCAGGAGTTGAGGAAGCTAAAGAGGAAGGGCGCTCTATTGTGGGTTATGGGCAAAGAGCACATATTATTGTTCTCCTGTAGCTCACCTAGAAGCTGCATTAATGGAGCTCTGAGGAGTAGCTCAGTTCAGCTCTCCTGATACAATTTAGTTGTGGTCACATGGAACTTGTATTCAGGACCATGCTGGATTTGGTCATTGGTCCCCCAGTCTCCAGCAGTGAACAGTACAATATTTTAGAGGAAGGCAAACAAAGAGGGAAAAAAAAGTTAATTTGCAGTACAGTAGATGGAGGAAAAAGCTCTTTCATTAACCACAGAAGAAATTAGTATGAGAAGCAGGAAATTTAATTATCCCCATAGCCTGAGTTTGCATATCTTCCGATATTTTTACATTGTTTTAAATTACTTTGTTACATTTATCGAAGGTTAACTTTCAACTACTTTGAACCCATATTTACATCTAACTAAAATTTCATCAAGTTTTACTTTTTTAAGGACAAAAACAATGGGCCTGAGCCCCACTCCTAAAATTGCATCAATCAACAGGAAATCCACTTAAATCCTAGGACTTACACTAGTGTAAAACCAGTGTAAATGAAAGGCAAATCAGACCCACCTGCCCTGGGGGCTAGGCCAGTTTCCAACATGAATTAGAGCATGCCTGGTTGGCAGCTGTGCCAGGATGTCCCTACTGCACATCTGTTCCCCAGAAACATCTTAATTTAGTTCCTGGAGCCACAGAAGGATCTGTTTTCCCTCCTATGCACCTTAGTAACGTTAATACAATTTTCGTGAATGTGCATCCTGGGACAGAGAGAAATCATGCTTCTTACATCAGTTTGCACATGTTGCATCTGGGGAGTCCTGAGAGGTCCGATCTGTTGGGTTTTTGGCTGCTTTCACTCAGCACAGCAATATACTGTATGGCAGCCAGAGGAAAGCCAGTACTATGATCTACTTCCTCTGTAAAAGATCAAGCTCAGCCTAGATTAGAAAGTCCACTGCATGGTTAGGCTTACGTGCTGTGAACTGCCCAGATTATCCCTGCCTAAATGGGTACAACGTGACAGGGTATATCGGGGGTGCAAAAACTCGAAGCTTGTCATTGGCAAGGGCAAATAGCAAATTAAAAAGCCAAGAAGTGCAAGGAAGTGAAATAACCAGCTGGACCAACCACTAAATCTAATGCAGTTTCTGTCTGTTGAGGATTGCTGCGGTATTGATATGTAGCTGCAGCAAATTAGCAAATTTCCTTTTCTATAGCAGCTTTCATGTTTTTTCAGCCTTTCCTGAATGTCTCCTCCACCTTTTGAGACTGTATCATTCTACTGTAGCTGTTGAAGAGGAGGCTTTGTGTTTAGTTCTTAGTGCTGTGCTCTTCATTCATAGGGAGCAGTGGCTTGGAAGATGCCCCTCCTGTCATTCATAATAGGATTTCCTTTAATTTGGCTCCTCAACGGAGAAAGAACCATTAGTTACTCAGCTGTGCAGCGGTGAATGTCATCTGAATAGCTGGCTGAGTCATTTCTGAGTTATTTAACATGTTGGGAGTAAGCCTAAAGGAGTCCATCAGCCAAATAGTATCTACATGGATCCTTACTGACAAAGGCCAGTTCTAATTTCTATGGTATTTTAAATCCAAGTTAATAAAAGTACAGGGGGTGATACTCTAATCTTTGTGAAGCCTTGTCATTATATCTGAATGCTAATGAGCCCAGTACATTCATTATTATACATTTTAAAGGAGAAAGGAATGGTAAATAGTGAATAAACAGCTGGGGCAGCTTGTTGTTTTGCTAACATAAAATAAAAACATGAAAGATCAGTAGGTTGTCCTTGTAAGATCTGAAACAGTAAAATGTGATCACAAACGCAGTAGCTGCATCATTATGGAGAAATGTGAGTTTCCCATCTGCTTTTCTTGTTGTTTAAGGACTGGTCATTTGGCTTCCCTGGTGTAGAAATTCACAAACTGGATTGCTAAAAAACAGCCTTATTTTAAGATCTACACATCTCGATGATGGAGATATACAGTCACTTGCTTCACGTTATCTGACATTCTCACACTGCTCCCTTCATTACCTTGGAAGCAACCCAGGGTTAAGTCTGTATCAAGGCCAAATAAGAATAATGATATCCCTTCCAGTTCAAGGCATCTGCAGACAATAGACAGTTGGCACCCAGAGCTATGATTCCATTACAGCAAAGACAAACAGCACCATCTCTGAGCTGTCCCAGTGTCTGGACAACATCAGCATTGGGATGAAGAGCAGGCAGCTGCAGCTAAATCCCGTGAAGACAGGATTGATGCTGGTGGAGAAAGGGGAACATTTTGAAGGACTTGGAACGGCCACCACTGCAGCAGCACTTTCTGTTGAGGACATTTGCTTTCAGAGAGCCAGAACCTCAGCTGCTGCAAATTGATGAAGTTAATGGAACTACTGTACATACACTTACATCTGAGAATCACTGGTCTACAATTTTTGAGAAGTCGTCTGCTTCAGAGATAAAATGTGCTATTTATTATGTATTTTGATGTACTGAATTCAAATATGACAATTAAAACAACTGATTGGCTACTGTTTCTAAGATATTTAAGTTTTTACATTTTATGTCTATGTGTATTGTGTAGATAGTAGAGTTTTAATCATAAATTGTAAACCTAGGTCTTCTCATGTGTTTATGATTGTTTTACATGATAATATTTCACCTGTCCTGTTTATGTAACACTTTAAAAATCAGCAAAAGGGTTATATAAATAAAATGTATTATGAAACAAAAGGCAAAAAACTATTATGTACATAATTTAGTCCTATTCGGTGTCTACTCGGCGCTTCTTGGCTTGTCTCTTGTATTCATTAAATGGAGCATCTCTTGTCATCGTCCAGCAATAGTCTGCAAGTATTGATGGGCTCCATTTGCCCTGATAGCGTTTCTCCATTGTTGCAATGTCCTGGTGAAATCGCTCGCCGTGCTCGTCGCTCACTGCTCTGCAGTTCGGTGGAAAAAAATCTAGATGAGAGTGCAAAAAATGTATCTTTAGTGACATGTTGCAACCAAGGCTTTTGTATGCCTTGAGGAGGTTTTCCACCAACAACCTGTAGTTGTCTGCCTTGTTGTTTCTGAGAAAATTTATTGCCACTAACTGGAAGGCTTTCCATGCCGTCTTTTCCTTGCCACGCAGTGCATGGTCAAATGAATCATCTCGAAGAAGTTCACGAATCTGAGGACCAACAAAGAAACCTTCCTTTATCTTAGCTTCACTTAACCTTGGAAATTTTCCACGGAGGTACTTGAAAGCTGCTTGTGTTTTGTCAATGGCCTTGACAAAGTTCTTCATCAGACCCAGCTTGATGTGTAAGGGTGGTAACAAAATCTTCCTTGATTCAACAAGTGGTGGATGCTGAACACTTTTCCTCCCAGGCTCCAATGACTGTCGGAGTGGCCAATCTTTCTTGATGTAGTGGGAATCTCTTGCACGACTATCCCATTCGCAGAGAAAACAGCAATACTTTGTGTATCCAGTCTGCAGACCATCCAAGAGAGCAACAACCTTCAAATTGCCACAAAGCTGCCACTGATGTTGGTCATAGTTTATGCACCTCAAAAATTGTTTCATGTTGTCATAGGTTTCCTTCATAAGGACTGCATGACCAACTGGAATTGATGGCAAAACATTGCCATTATGCAGTAAAACAGCTTTAAAACTCGTCTTCGATGAATCAATGAACAGTCTCCGCTCATCTGGATCGTGAACGATGTTGAGGGCTGCCATCACGCCATCGATGTTGTTGCAGGCTACAAGATCACCTTCCATGAAGAAGAATGGGACAAGATCCTTTTGACGGTCACGGAACACCCTAACATCACCTGCCAGGAGATTCCACTGCTGTAGTCTGGAGCCCAACAGCTCTGCCTTACTCTTGGGTAATTCCAAATCCCTGACAAGGTCATTTAGTTCACCTTGTGTTATGAGGTGTGGTTCAGAGGAGGAGGATGGGAGAAAATGTGGGTCCTGTGACATTGATGGTTCAGGACCAGAAGTTTCATCCTCTTCCTCTTCCTCGTCTGACTCAAGTGAGAATGATTCTGGTGCATCAGGAACCGGCAGTCCTTCTCCATGGGGTACTGGGCGTATAGTTGATGGAATGTTTGGATAATGCTCAGTCCACTTTTTCTTCTTTGACACATCTTTCCCAACTGGAGGCACCATGCAGAAGTAACTATTGCTGGTATGATCTGTTGGCTCTCTCCAAATCATTGGCACTGCAAAAGGCATAGATTTCCTTTTCCTGTTCAATCGCTGGCAAAGATTTGTTGCACAAGTGTTGCAGCATATGTGTGGGGCCCACCTCTTGTCCTGATCTCCAATTTTGCGGCCAAAATAAAGGTGATAGACTTTCTTAACCATAGTGGTTATAGTGCGCTTTTGTGATGCAAAAGTCACTTCACCACAAACATAGCAGAAGTTATCTGCACTGTTCACACAAGTACGAGACATCTCTGCTCACTTTGGCTAAACAGAAATGTGTCCCTTTGCAAAATCAAACACTGACAAATAAGAGAGCATGACACTGTATGATTTCTAGAGCTGATATAGGGCAGTTTGTTTAGCAGAGTGATGTAAGCTTCACTATGATTGCATCATCCATGACTTCTAGGAATAACATGATGCAATTCATATCATGTATGACGCAATACCAGCTTAAGATTGCATCATTCATTGTTTTGCCTAAAAAGCAAGTACCGTCCAAACCCAGTCATAGATTTATTCATAGATCCAGTCAAAGATGTATTTTAGTCATTTCTGATTTAAATTGAGATCCCTTCCCTTTATAACTCACTTATCCTCCCCCATTCCCAAGTCAAGGGTCGTATATACTGACCCAATAGCATATCTTGAAAACTAGAGCCAATCAACAATTTTAATAATCATTTTCATTCTCAGTGACCCATAATTAGTAAAGTTTGACTACATTTATTTCAGAAGCATTTTGGCTGTAGAGCAGTGGAATCTGTCCCAGATGGTCCACACTCTTGGCATAATTCTGGGTTGCTCTACTATAACTCAATACCCAGCAGCTGGAGTGGTAAAAAATGCCATGTTCTAGCAGCAGCTGGCCAGAAGTCCTGCATCCCATCTTGTACAATTTAGACTTGGCCAAAGTGATTTCCACAAACCAAACAAATACACAAACACTGCATTCACTGTAATCATTTAAAGAGCACGTTTAGAAACAAATAATAAAACTTGTATGAGGTCATTAATGGACAGATTGTGCTCCCAGTTGCCTTGGGATAAGCACTCTGATTTCACTGGCTTTATTCCAGCTTTACACTGGTGTGGCTGACAACAGAATCGGGCCCCAAGAGTTTACATGTCTATCCCTGAAGTTGTAAATAAAGGGCACATTGACTTTAGCAGGAGATTTGAATGTGCAAGAACGCAAGAACAGGCCCAAATAAAGTTTAAAGTAAACTGGCAGGGTTTTTTAAGAGCCTATCCTCCCTTATGAAATCATTCTGTATAATTTAATATAAAATTATATCCCTGCTATAGAATTTTATAGGCTGGTTCAAGAAAGTTATAGAAAAAAGATATTCTGTAGGTCAGATTCTGCCTCCTTTACTCAAACTAAATAGCACTCATGGGGGAAGCTATGTGGCATTGCTCAGTATAAATAAAGGTGGCAGAAGATGGCCCTATATGTTTTGGAGTAATTTCTTTAGAACCCTATTAAATGCTATAGAACCCTATTGATTTTATCCCTGTGAAGTTATATAAGACTTTTCCATAAATATTGCCAAGGCCTGAATTCAGAGTTCTGTTTCTCCTCTAAGAATTAATGAATGCCGATTATAGTCTCCTCCTTCCTGTGAGCCAAGTCTATTCTAAGCAGAGAGTGCAGCATGAATAAAGGGGCCAAGCTATGAGTGAGAGAATGAGACACCAGGGACCACTGAAATGGGAGATAAAAATCAAGGTACATTTCAATAAAAATAAAACCATACTTGTATTAGCCTTTCATTGCCTCCACCATAAATCTCAGCAAAGGAATGGATTCACATTACATGAAAACAACAAAGAGTCCGGTGGCACCCGAAGAAGTGTTTTTTTACCCATGAAAGCTTATATCAAATATTTCTGTTAGTCTTTCGGGTGCCACCAGACTCCTTACTGTTTTTGTGGATACACACTAACACGACTACCCCTTGATACTTGACATTATACGAAACCATCCTATAAAAAATCTGAGTCTCTCTATTTGTAATCTAATAATATGTATGTAACTATATAACAATCTGCACAGCTGTAGCATCTTCTATTCATGGATCTCCAAGTGCTTTCCACATGTGACTGTAAACCAGCCGTGTGCTACTGTCTTCATTTTACAGATGGGGAAACTGAGTCAGAGAGTGGTTAAATGATTTTGCCAAGGTCACCCAGGAAATGCATAGCAAAGCCAGGAACAGAAACTAGATTTTCCGAAAAAAGAACAGGAGTACTTGTGGCACCTTAGAGACTAACAAATTTATTAGAGCATAAGCTTTCGTGGACTACAGCCCACTTCTTCAGATGCATATAGAGTGGAACATATATTGAGGAGATATATATACACACATACAGAGAGCATGACCAGGTGGAGTTGTCTTACCAACTCTGAGAGGCCAATTCAGTAAGAGAAAAAAACTTTTGAAGTGATAATCAAGATAGCCCAGTACAGACAGTTTGATAAGAAGTGTGAGAATACTTACAAGGGGAAATAGATTCAATGTTTGTAATCTGAAACCTAGGTTTTCCAAGTGCCAGTTCTGTCACATACTACATTTATGTATGTGACTAACTCTGTTGTAACTGTAATACCTTTGTCGTCTTTAGTTGATTGTATTGTACATTAATAAAATAGTAATCAATGAAGTATTATAAAGGAAGGGCTAGACTATGCTATTAAGACCCATCCCTGCAACGGGGGATGATGCAGAGACCACCTCCCATGCCAACTGGTGGCAGGCATTCTGTCTCAGAGAGGCACAGTGCCTTTTGGAGATCCCCAGCATATAAGGGAAGCACAGCCACTATTCACACCCCTTTATGAGATGCAGCTCACTCTGCCCTGACTTCTGGTCTACTTCATGGATTGGCGTGAAACTATGCCCTGCAAGTTCCCCATCCGTTTCTGCTCCTTTTGTTATGTCATGCACCCACAAGGGAGTAGAGAGGGGGCAATCCCTGTGTCCTCTTTAGAACAGGGACTATAATACTGCCTGGCCCTTGTATGGGGAGAGAAGATTCCTTGTGTGTTCCACTCCCACTGTGCATCTATCCAAGCAGGGTCTGGCTGATAGTTTGCAGACACCTGGCAGGGAAGGCAGAAGTGCAAGAATCCACAGACTGTCCAGCTGCTTAACTTTGCCTGTAATTTTTACAGACTAATGCAGACTTTGAAATATTTTCCTTTTCAGGCAGAAACATCGAAGTCGTCAGTGACTAGAAATCTATTTGCTACTAAGACTAAAATGTTGACATAGTCTTTGCCAGCATCAGGGCTGCTTTCTTTCTCCCCTCCCCCCCAATTATTTAATGAGAGACTGTTCAGTAGTAGAGGATTTAAGACAATAGATATATAATACCTTTGAGTCATTCTGTCAGCCCTAGTCACTCTCCCCCAGACAGTGAAGAGGAGAGTGTTTTATGGCAATTAAAAATGTAAGTACTGAGGATTGAGTTTCCCTTTTTACGCCTAAAAGATTGGGTTCCCAATAGCACTGAAAAATTTAACATGCATTACTGCCAATGCTGTTGAGAACAGACTTACTTGTGTGGTGAAGGGCTATTAGTGAGCCAGCAATGACACTTCCATTTTCTTGTCTAGGGTCCCAGGTCGTTAATGGTTAAAGCACCAAAGTCTTTGGGAACTGTAACTGATTAAGACTCCTGTTCTCGAGTTGTCCAGTTAGAGCAGCTGTAATACTATAGTTAGCTTTGTAAAATTGCAGCGAAACAGTGAAGTTATTAGCATGTACAATAACAAATGATGGACACTAAGGGACATGGTCTCATCTCAGTGTATGGGATCCATATGTATAATGTCCATTAATGCTATATGCAAATTGATCTGAAACATTTATCCTGTCAGCCAAGAGTCCCTTAAAGCTGATCTACTGGCATTTTAGATTTGAACATAGTGTTTTTATTTTAAGATAAATACAATGAGAAATCAGAGCTTTGACAAGAAGGACAAGTTGTCTCTTATTGTTACTCGGCGTGCATATGTAGGATAACTTTTGTGTTTAGCTTATTAGAAAACCTGGTGTAATTTTATTAGTTTTTTCTAAATGCTGAAACAAACTAGGAAACATATTTAAGTTGCTCTTTGACTGATACATACACTAGACATGTGGTCTAGTAGCTCGAGCATAGGACGGTTTTCCCATGTGTGATATGGGAATAATATTCATATACTTCAGAGTGAAACCCTTGCATAAGGGATACATAGTGAGCCGCTGTTGTTATTACAGCTCAGAGGTTGTCTTAATGGCTGTTGAGCAGCTGTGCACTGCTCTGCACCTTTTCTCTGGTTTATGAAGAAGATTCTGTCCACTAACACACACACAAAGCCTGTTAACTCAGGCTTAGTGCAGGGGATGACAAATAGACTCTAGGACTTTCAAACTGATGTAAGGACAGAGAACTTCATTCATCTTAGAATGTCAACATGCAAATCCCTTGTTAATGTTACTGAGGCACACATAGAGGAGAGAGCAGACCCCTTGGTGACTGCAGAGATCAATTTCAGATGTTCCAAAAATTAAGAAAAGTTAGTTTCCTTACCGATATTATAAGCTTTAATAAAGCCTCTGTGTATTCTTCCAAGATGCGATTTATTAGAACTAACACTGAGAAGTAAGCAGTTAGAAGTAACGCTTTTTTAGATTAGGCTAGATGCAGATTTCATGTTACAGTAACCACTGCTAATAATATTTTTAGCAGAACATGGAGAAATGTACAGTTCAACATTCCATACAGCTAGAGATTCAGTGCATTACTCCTTCCTTAAGCTTTGACATAGGGCATTTCTGGCACTCTTACTCATTGCATTATGGTTGCACTTTTGGACAGAAAGAGTGCACGCTGGATAGAGAACATATAGTAAAGAATGCTAACTAGCATAACACCATCCCTTCTCATGGACATTCAGTGGTATAGAAGTACGTGGAAAATTAAATGGGCTCGTTCCTGGAGCCTTAATACTCCAGCTGTTCTACAGCAGATTTCCTGTCCTGCGGGTGAATTCTATTGAATGATAGTGAATTCTTCTAATTGATACTCCCTACTGCATTTCTCCATGACGCGTGGATTTAAAGGCATCTGTGTGAACCTGAAAAGGTTTGAAAATTTGGTTTGCTGCAGATAGGTACCAAAATATTCAGACGCTTCCTTAAATCTCATCCTCGGCCCCTTATTTTGTGATGGCACCATCACTAATCACCTAATTCGGATCTCCTTTATATTGGTTGTACACTTGTGAGAATCTGTTGAGCTACTCCTGATACCTGCCTGTAAATGAGAGCAGAATCATATCTCATAGTAGTCGTCGTAACTTGTACCGATTCGTATGATCCTGAACATTTCAGTTGTATGCCCTTGACCCTCAAAAGGTCACAAGTCCTGTCTGTCCCTCAGATTTTCAAACAAAGTGAGATCCCTTAAGATGCAGTTGATGTTTTACCTTAATTCTGGCTTCATATTATACATGAATCGCAGAATAAATAATATTTGGTTCAGTGTTTAATACAGAAAATCGTGCGTGCACTCTTTGTCTCTCCTTTCAGCTCCTATAAATGTTGATTGACCTATGAGGGAAGTTTAATTGCACCAAAAGTAAATGTCTTTGGATGCAGCAAGAAATAAATTTGCTTTAGAACTCACAGTCTGCCTTATGAGAATAAACTGGTTTACTGCTCCGCCAAGGCCAGTTAGGAGGGTTAGAATGGAGACATATGCTGCATCTTGCCTGCTCCACATAGCAATCAGATGTAGCCAATCAGTCACTATTATTAAGAGATGTGGTTGGTGGGGGGCGGTGAGTCGCTGTGGAGATGACAGTGTAACAGACTCCAGATTACATCTGCATGCGATACCTCATGTTTGTGGCATTTGGTTTTGCTGTGGCTATGTCTGAGCCATGTTAACAGCACTGGGAATTAGATGTGTAAGGATGTGCTGAGCAATGGAAATGGGCTTAACTGACATCTAAATAATGTTCCTATTGGAACTGCATGTAGCACTTACTCCTGTTTCTTGGTTACCTCATTAACGATGCGTTGGTTGGTTGGAAAGCATGGACCAAATTCTGCTTGGCCGCATAGGAATAAGTCTGGAGTAATTGTATTTGAAACTTTCTTTCATTGCATAAAATACCTTATCTAACCACCAGGCTGAAGAATTGTGCTTTGCATACTGCTGAGTTCAAGGCAGGCACTTTTATGTGCATGAGGCCAAAGAGCAACTGATGTTTAGGTGAGTACCCTAAATAGCAGCTCAAAGTAATACAGTACTGGTGTGATAGACCATTACTGCTAATCTCATTTCCTGGTCTAAACAATGCCTGAGATTGCTGGTGGGACGCCCTGGCAGTCTGACCTGCTTGGTGAAAATGCGATAATTTGTAACAAATCACATTTCTATCATTTTATTTATAAGCACATTTCTCAAAAGGTTTGACAAAGCCTTTAATTACAGAACAGCAGTAGAATGAGTGTCCACAGGAAAATGTAGTTACCATTTAAAGCTTAGCTATATCACTCTTTCAGCTGTCAACATTAATGCCAAGTAATGAGTAGTGGCGTGGGTGAGAGAGAGGATATTGGCAGGACAACTCCATGGCTGTTCTTAGTGTAAAAGGTCATTGAATTTTTAAACTTTCAGTGAACAAACCACCACCTAAACAGGCAGGAAGGGAGACTTATGTTGAAGTCAATGCCAACACATCCAGTTGTAAGGCAGCTTAAATAAATAGATACACAGCAAAGAAAGAAAATCTCCACATAGGGCCTGAACCACTGCCAATTAAAGTCACTGGAAAGATTCCCATTGGCTTTAATGGCTCCCATAATGCATTAGCTCTGCTGAATGTTCTGCAGCACAAGTTACTCATTTAGTGCCACATTGTTGACCCCTTACTCACAACTGTGAGCAGATACTTTAATTGCTCACCAGTGTGACTTAAGAGTTCAAAATCTAGCCCTTAATAATAAGCATTGCCATCCAAAAGTTCTCAATGCATTTCACAAACATTTAAAGCATTTTCCCCCTAGTCTCCCCAATTTACAGCTGCCCTCAACCTTCCAAAGTTGTGATGTTTCTGGGGAAGCTGAGATATGAAATGATTTGCCCAAGGTCATACAGCAGTTTGGGGACAGAGCTAGAAATACAATGCTGGTCTTCTGACTCCCAGTCTGGTGTGCTGTTCACTGGAGCATGGTGTCTTTCCTAAGCAGAGTTAGTCACAGGTGGCATATGTCGGTTCTTCTGCTCAGTCCTGAGTTTGGCTGTGACTTTTAGTCAGAGTTGTAGGTATTGCTCATTTACTTATCTGATAGACAGTTTACCTTGTCCTATGTGCTTTACTTGGACCTCTGTTTGCTCAGTTATCACCATGTTCAACTCAAGGTTTGGTAAATTACAGCCCAATGTTTCTGGTTCATTTAACATTACAATTTTTAATCAGTAGTATTCATAGTCCTGTTCAACTTGTTTGTAATTACTGAAAAGATTATGTTGTGCCTATCTGCTAAAATGCCATTAGAGAGGCTACAGAATATTAAACAGAAGATAAACAGAAGGAATGAAAAGGTGGACAGTTAAACTGTTTCTGCTTCTATTTCTGCTTTGCCATAATTTAGAAGCTGAAGAAGTTTCTAAAATTCTAAATTTTTTAAAAGGGTAACATTTTTTCCCAAATCAATATTAGACACTGTGACTAGTAAAAAGGAAAAATATGCTACTTCATTTTTAGAATCCAGACATTGGCCAGATTCAGAAGTGACATCACATCGGTAAATCAGTATAAATGGGCAGACATTGCATGTATTCTGAAGAAAGGTTGGGATTGTAGCAGATAAAGTGACTGACAGGACTTTTAAAAGCAGGCCACTCATTAACTGGCTCCAAGGTGTTACCCACTTTCCTTTTGTTTAATCCTTGAAACCTGAAATACCTATTGATCCAATGTTAACGCTTGAATTTTTGTGTCAGAAGAGGTTGTAGTTTGTAGGCTTAATTGTGGAGGATTGTCTTACAAACATCTAATGCCATACTCAACTATTTTCTTGATGAATTCCTCCAAGAATTCCTTTTGTTCCTATTGTAGCCCCTAGAAATATCATAGACTGATATATGCAACATTAGACCTATGCTAGCAGTTGCTCAGTCAGTTCACTTGCTTTTCTCTGGAGAGTAATAATAGTTCACAGTAATATGTATATTATTTGTATTTCTCTCTACACCCAAAGGTTCACTAACCACCTCTCAAAGCAGGAAGACAAGATCCCTCCCTTGAAGGGCTTGTGGTCTGTATTAGGCATGATGTAATGTGAGTGTAGCAATATAGAAGAGAGGTGGAGAGGGAAGATCAGTAGCACCAATACGATTATGCTCAGCAATGGCACAGCATTGATGAATAAAGAGAGATGGGAGGAGCTGTTTGCTTTTTGATCTCTGCTAATTGACCCCATTCCCAGTTTGGGGCCTTATCCTGTCTTTGCAAAGAAAGCTTTGTTCTTTCTGCACCTCCACACATCCTTTCCTAACCAACAACAAGAGCTTACCAGGCACAATCATAACTCATCTTGCCTTGTGGAGAATGAAGCGCATGTCAGAACAGACTCCAGCTCACTCTGCATCAACTATATTTACTCTGCACTGGTGACAACAGTAAAAACTTTATTTTCTCAGTAATCTTAGCAGATATCTCTCACAAGACATGCAGTGAGACAATGTGGCACTATTTGGACAAAGTCCGTCTCCTGATCATAGCGACACTTTAATTGTCACAATACATTCAAATGGTTTCTAATTTATATCATAGGTGGGATACACATAATTTAGTGGTACAGTATATGCATCAGATTTGGATTCCCTGAACTCTCTGGAATGACAGGTTCAACTACTAGCAGGATTGACTAATCCTCTTCATCTTTCTGAGGCAAATGAATTATCTACCCTGAAATTTACCACATAGGCGTCTTTTCATTGAGAGTCTTAACAACTGAAGTTGTATTTCCTCTGTCTGGATGCTAAATATCCTATAGCACTTTTAATAAAGGATGAGTTTTGCATTTGCATCCTTACAAATAAATAATCCTCCATCCTCAGCTGTTGGATAACACAACCTGTTGGTTGCCATCCTCCCACCACAGAAGCAGCAGTTTTTCCGTGGAGCTATCAGTATTTAGTATGAGTGCTTTGAGATCTTTCAGGATCTTTTAGTACTTTTGTGAAAAGTACTAATCACACAATGTAAACACCAAAGACGTTGTATGCAAATCTACTGAGTGGGCAGTTTTGCTCTTGTGAGGATCAGCAGCAGGAGCAATTGGGGTATTGAGATGAGCAATGCCAGCTTTTGATGCTTCAAAGAGTTGCAGAAGGCAGAGGCAAATTAACAGTTCTTTGAGAAAACAGTAGAGTGTGCTACCAGGTTTCTGACTGATGGGTTTCTGTAATAAGGCCTCCACTACTGTTGTTGACTTAAGAATTCAAGGGAATTAACACTGGATCAAGAGGGATTTCAGAAGGTCTCAAGGATTATAATGGGAGGTGGGTGGTTGATAGTATTGGGACAGTCTAGAAGTTAGTTGGTGATAAATCAGGCGAAGACACAGAATGTAGACTGCAACAACAATGCACTGAAATTATTATAGAACATGTGTGTTCAGGGGGTGTCTTTTCATCTTAAAAATGTCACACCTTCACTGCTGTTTTCTGTGGTGTGATACAGCACAGTAGTATTCTTTGAAGTGCCATTGGTCCACTGGAAATGACACTTCTAGTGTTAATGCCACGTATCTGATAATATCTTTGAAACACAAATGCTCCAGTGGAAGATCAGAGAGAGATGGATAACAAGAATATCCAGAGTTGTTATCATTAATGATGATACAATTTTTGGAAGGGATGTCAAAATTCATGCATCAGATCTTAAACAATCTCTAACTGTTAAGAGATCAGCATGAGACCTAATGTGTGTGTGTGTGGGGGGCATTATCCCAGATCTGTGGGGTTCTTACACCTTCCTTTGAAGCACAGTATTGTAGAGGCACAGGATTAGATGGGACCACAAGGGTCATCTAGTCTAACCCCCTGCCAAGATGCAGGATTTGTATCATCTGGTGCTGGAGACAGGATACTGGACTAGTTGGACCTTGGATCTGATCCAGACTGGTAATTCCTGTGTAGAGAGAGTATGCCTAGTAGAAGGCACAACAGAAGTGTGTAGCTGAACTACTATAGAAATGGCTACTATATTCGGTAAAAATAGGTACGAAGTTAGGTAGCAAGGAAAGGACCTAAATTATATAATGGCACAGCTCAAGGGGAATCTATTTGTAAGTGACAGAAATGTCTTTGAAATATTGAGAGGCAAATCAAGTGTATGGAATAGTAGTGAGTTTCCATATTGCCTCATGAATCCGTTACACTCAGCAGCCTGAAATATGCCTCTATCCCGATATAACGCGACCCGATATAACACGAATTTGGATATAACGCAGTAAAGCAGTGCTCCGGGGTGGCAGGGTTGCGCACTCCAGCGGATCAAAGCAAGTTCGATATAACACGGTTTCACCTATAACACAGTAAGATTTTTTGGCTCCCGAGGACAGCGTTATATCGAGGTAGAGGTCTAGTTAATTGTCTGTTGATGTATGTAGACACATTGGGGTCCTAATCTTGGCTGGGGCCTCCAGGCACTAATGTGATACAAACTATAAATTGAAATCATAATAATAATATTAAAAAGCATTGGAGATGCTGTTAGCATTTTAAAGGAAATAAAAATAAACCAGGGTTTTCTTTTTGATACTGGAGAAAACTTTTAAATAGACCAGTTGAAATCAAAAAAGCCATTTCAGACATTTTTCTTACTAGGTCAGATCACTGCCTCCTTGGAAAACCAGTGGATGGTCTAATGATACAGAGAGAATACCAGAAGTTTATACTAACTGTACAAACAGAAAGTGGGATGTTTGGGATTCTTGTCACACTCAGAAACAAGATTATCTGGGACCATAGTGCTGCAGGAAATGTTATAAACAACTTGTCACACACATCCAAGAGGGCATCTTGTAAGCAGCAGATGGGCAAAGCTAATCAGGCCAGAGCTCAAGAACATGAGCGAAAGAGAGACAGACAGCTTAGCAGGAAGCTAGAGGTGTAATGTTTATCTGAGGTTTTCTTTTTTTTATAAATGAGCAGTATTGCAATAGAAAGCTGGTAAAAAGAAATGTAGAGCTAGATAGCAGAGAAAGAAGCCCAGGCCCTGATGATAACACAGCCAGGCAGCGTAGTACAGTGGGCGTGAATGCAGAAATTCTGACATGTGGCTGTGTTGTGAAAAACAAACTGCACTGTGAACACCACTTAGCGGTATTTGTGATAACTTGTGTCAGACGAGTGCCATGCAGCAGTTACAGAATTACTCCTGAAGGCATTCTGCGCCAAAACATTTAAAATTCTGCGCCAAAAAATAAAAATACTGTGCACAATATTTTAAAATTCTGCACATTTTATTTGTCAAATAAATGTGGAGGCTCCAGCATGATGATGGGAATCACTGTGCAGTTGGAAGTTTTCAGGTACCATCACTATAAAACAGTAAAACAGTTAGCTGAAGGCAGTGACTCATTGTCAGTGGGGCTGCAGAAAAAGGTGGGTTTTCGGAATGAATTTGAAGGCATTTGATTTGTAAATAATTGAAGAGATGGGGCTAAATTCTGCTCTCAATGAAAGCAGCATAAATCCAGACCAAATCCTAACTTCAGTGGAGTTATGGCCAATTTCCATCCCTTTGATTGACAGCAGAATATGGCCTGTGCTTTGCTATTTGCTTCAGATTATATTATAATGTTAAGAATGGGTTGACAAAGTTCATCCCTCATATTTTACCTACGTCTGACTGTCAGTGCAGCATCTTCCTTTTAGGTGCAGACCATGCAAACAGCCTCCTCAGAGACTACTGGAAGTGTCATTTGTGAATGAGAACTTGCAAAGTTCTTGTAAGAAAGAAGCATCCACTTCTTCCCCCGGGAGACAGAGCTTGTCACCTGTAAGCTGCTTTCAATTTTCTGAGACCATCAGGCAGGTCTGCAAGAAAGTTGTGTTCTGTATTTGAGTTGAAAAATTCATGAAGATTCTTGATTGAAAGACCAGCAATCAGATTTAATTAGTTTTCACAGTGTAAATACGTGGGATTTCTCTACAGTAGTCTGCTGATGTTTTGCTGAAAAAAGCATTGTCAAGACTGGCAGTGATGAGAAGTCCCATATAATTCTAAAGTAAAAAATGTATTGATTCTGATGACAGTTGCTTGGTTTCTTCATGAATATGACTTATTTTAAAGTGTATTTTTTTTAATTTTTGATTTTGTGGTGCTCCAGTAATGCATGTCAGAACAATATATGAAGATCTTGCAATCATCTGCTATTCAGGAGAAGTGAGAACATAAATATTACTTCTTGCTTTATAAAGAAGCATATTAATCTCACTCCACCATACCTTTCTAAACCTCTGCAGTGGATAAATGATATTACAATTCTTCAAACATGTAGGGAAGGGAAAGCCTATTGCTTTACTTATGCTGTCAGCTATCATTGACAACATAAACCCTGTATTCTTACCGATGCTGACAGTTTGTAGAAGTCATGAAAAAAATGAATTCTTACTTGAATATGCTGCTTACCTAGAGTACATTGTTAGTGTGAGGTTCTATTTCTGGATGGAATATAAAATTTCTTATTCAATAATCCTCTTTTGATTTTACTGTTCCATTTTCCAGTCTGTATTCTAAAAGCTATTAATACATCAATGTGATCATTTTAATGTTAAACTTAGCACATATGGTAACTCCTGGATAAACTCCAGTTTTTTTAAAGGAAAATTAAATGTATGCATACATAGTGTTTGTGTATCTCTCCTTATCTAGTATCTTATAATAGTGTCTTTAATATATCACAATATATAAACAACAAAAACCATGTAATTACTCTATTATACGATGATAATTACAAGAGCAATTCTGCTTTGTAATCATAAGTGTTAACTTCTGATACAATGTGTGGATTGCAGAATGACTCCAAATGTAATAATTTTGTTTTGTGCGGGTCATAAATAGATATGTAAGTACACTGCAGTAATATGAGTTCTAATTGTCATGTAATTGTAGAGCAATTAGATGATATTTGTCCCTTATAAACTGGTAGCTATATTTCCTGTTAATGTCAGCTGTACCTTTTAAAGTGTTTCCATTTTCTTTGCTGCAACTGAAGTAAAATGTAATTTCCCAGTTGACTAAATCTTATATAAATACAGTAAATATAAAATTTTAAAATGTCAGCAACAGCTTAATTTGAAGAAGACCATTATTTCTCTCTCTCTCTCCCTCTGTATACTCAGACATACAAGTAGTAGGGAAAGGGAGATGCATGTTTTCATCACTGCTGTTTAGGATGAACAAACAGCATTTTAAATCTCTCCATCACAAACAATTATATGGTGTAAAATAGTGGTCACAGATTTAATGATATTAACAGGGACACAGTCAACTTGCTTAAAGCACCATTCTGTGAGAGAATCTCAAAGGGATTCCATATAGAATTATGCACTACGTATCATGAGTATGGATGGTGAAATCTGACCTTTGATTTTTAAGGGTAAGAGTGGAGTTTCAGACAACCTGTACCTTATTTATATGAATAGATTTGTTCATGATTTAAAATTACAATTAAAAACTGTTTTATGGGACATAACAGTTCTCTTCAGTGTCATGGTCCAAAGTACAAAATCATTGTGCTAGTGCATAACAATCAAATACTGAAATTGACATAAACCAATGTGGCCCTGAAGAGAAGCTCTGTGGAACTCGAAAGCTTGTCTCCCCCATCAACAGAAGTTGGTCCAATAAAAGATATTGCCTCACCCACCTTGTGTCTCCAATATTCTGTGACCAAAATGGCTACAACAACACTGAATATAAACCAGTGTGAACACAATTCATCTTTTAAATGATCTAAAATGAGTGAACTTCAGAATAAACGTGATAAGTAATTAGATTCGATATCTATTTGTACTTGGGGCTTTTGCCAACTTACAGAAGTGCTGCACAAGAATGTATAAAAGGTATCTCTCTGGAACATAAGGGATTAGAGATGAGATAGGGAGTCTTAAAAGGAAGAAATCCCATTGAAATATGCAGCTTCATGGAAAGTTCAGACTTCTGTTTTTACATGTTTATTTTTAAACTGAGAAGATAAACGAGAGAAGGGGAATTTAGGACACCAACTGGTATGTGTGAGATGTGTTCTGACTAGAGTGGTGTCTTCACCCATTCACTGTCCCTTTAATAGAAATTGCTTTCATTAGGATCATAAGAGTTGCCATAGTACATCGGAGACAAGGTCCATCTGACCCAGTGTCCTGTTTTTAACTGGTATCAGATGCTTTAGAGGAAGATGTAAGAATCGTACAGTAGGCAGATATAGAAGATGATCTGCCTTCCATGTTAGATCTTATCCTGGTATGTACTAGAATTGGCTGAAGGCCTGAGGTTTCATATCCCTTCTGAATTGTGTGTGTTAACTATGTTAACTCAGGATATTTTTGTTACCATATAAATGTCCAATCTCTCTCTTAATCTTGCTAAGTTCTTGGCCTCCATGATTTTCTGTGGCAATCAGTTCCAGAGCGTATTTATGCCTTGTGGGGGGGAAAAAAAGTATTTATTGTTTTCAGTTTTGAATTGACACCTTTAAATTTCATTGTCTGTCCAATAGATCTTATAATATGAGACAGGGAGAATAGAGGCCCCTGTACCATTCATAATTTTATATACTTCAGTTTTGTCCCCTGCTAATGTCTCCTTCCTATGGTAAACAGACCCAATCTTTCCAATCTCTCTTAAAAAAAATAATGCTCTGCTCACAAAGGACTCCTAGAAACACAGGTAACCCTATAAAAATGTCTTTTGAGAACGTGCACACACACATACCATGGTTGCAACATACGCACCAAATAGAGCATGGAATCAGAAAATGATGTTCTGGCTGGGAAAAGACCTGGATATGCATTTATCAGGCTGATGAAAGCTGATGTTAGCCTCAGAAAACCCATCTCATATTTTGGAGGGTAAGGAGACAGTAACATCTGTCTTCTAAAACCAAATATTTTGATTAAGGCTGTCTCTGAATGGCATTGCTGAATTCTCAGCTCCTCACCAATGTAATGGAGTCAGAGAAATAGACATTTGGGGCCTGGTTTGGAGATCACATATAGAAATGTAAAGCAGGCAGGAAGTCAACAGAGATACATAGGTGAATTTAAACATGGTTTTATGAATGCAGCTAAGCAGAATTTGAACAACTTTTCTTCTTGTCACCTATGGCCCTTTTTTCCTACTACACCTTCCCCCTTCTATCCTTTCTTTACCCATTCATTAATTTAACATAGCTAGACACTCCTTTATCACCATAGTTTGGACATATTTGGAACTTAAACCTTTTATTTTTTCAATTGTGCTGACTAATGAGTTATATGACAATGTTAAGTCACAGCAGAGCTGATCACCATAAAACCAGGGCTAGTAAAAAAAAATGCCATCAAAATTGTTTTTGATAGACAATTGGGTTTTAGTCTAAACAATTTTTTTCCCCACAAAAAGTATCTGCATTCCACAGAATTTTTTCATTTAATAACCAAATGCCCCCAAACCAAAATATTTCAGCTGAAAAACTCCTGTTCCCTTTCTCCTCTATGGGCCAGGCTTCCCAGCTGAACTGCATCTCTCATGATACACCATTGGCATGTTTCCCATGATGCATCACCTCTCCTCTGAAGAAGGGAGTCCATGATACTCAATAAGAAATGTAGTCCGACCCTGTAGAATTTCCAAATCAACCTCTTTTGGTTTTAGAATTTTCACTGAAAATCTAAATTTTGCTCATTAAACCCCCCATTTTTGACCAACACAAAAAAGTTCCATATTGTACTCCTAATTCCTTGGTCCAGTTTCATTTAAATTGCAAAACAAGTGCATTATCATTAGGTAAGAAACATTTAGTTTTAAAATGTAATTTGAAGTGATTTTAATACCTCATTGCTTCAAAGTATGTCATCTTGACGTGGATTCCCATGTACCTTACTGCCCATTCTTCTTTCCATGATGGTTATAGTCTGTTGTGTGTATAAATGTTTCTTCCACCTTCCCATTATGATCACTCTCAAAGGCATCTGAAGATGGCCATGGCTAACTGCTTCCCAGAAGAATCGCTCATCGGACCAGTGGTCCAATCCTGTAAAGGCACTTGCTTAGTTTTACACTGAGTTGTCCCGTTGAAGTCAATGTATTTCTTACATAATGACTTTGCACTTGTTCTATAATGAAGTCAGCAGAGTCATTCACAATGAATAAAATTAAGCACGAGTCTAACAGCATCTTTACACTACCCCGCAGTTCAGACTATGCGGGTGTGCACCAAAGTGCTGTGGTGTAACTCTGCATTTGGAAGCTATGGACATGAACTAAAAGGTTCCTACTTGGTGTTAGTGTAGTCCAGTTTGAAGAAGACGGTGTTAAAGCAAACTAGGAATTTTTCAGTTCGCATCCGTAGCATCCACACAGAAGAGTTATAGTGCAGCACTATGGTGCACACTGCTATTCATACCCCCATTGTCTGAACTCTGGTGCAGTGTAAACGTGCCCTTAGACTTGTGCTTAATTTTAATTTATGCAGTGTAGACATGCCCTGAGTCTTTCCAGGTTTGCTGCCTAAGATGATAAAAGCCTGGGAAACAGTTATGTGGCAGAATCTAGCCCTTAATTTTGTAAGATTTGGTTTGGGATTTCTGATGGAATGGTGTGATTATTGGGTAATGCAGAAACTGTACTAAAACCATACTGTACATAGAAATTGAGAAACCCCAACTTTTTATACCAGCAGTTGTCTTAGTCATTTAGAGTATATATTTTAGTTGAAAAAATACTGTTCTTTTAATTGTCAAATTCCTTGCACCTAATCTTAGACAAAAGCTGTTAATTATTATGAAAAGATAGGTCAGAAAGAGACAACGTATATGACAGACTCAGTGACAAGTCTAAAGTCATAAGTACATCTGCCTATGTACTGCTTGTCTTTATGTGTCAAGGAGACCAAAGATTTTTGAAAATTTGGGCCCTACTTTATAGCGCCTTACTCACCTCTCACCTATGCTGGTGCAAATCGAGAGTAACTCCACTGATGTCAGTGCAGTTACATTGGTATAAAACTGGTGAAGATGAGATGAGACTCAGATATTATGTGTGTATGAATAAACCTTGGAATGAGAATTTATGGTTAGACTTGGTTACATTTTGGTTACATATTCCTTATGGGTATCGTATTGCTGTAGAATAATAATTTGAGGCATAATTTGAAGCTTTTTCTTACTGTTTATGGAAAATAAAAATGCAGTGTAAGTCAATTTGTTGGGTAATTGCAATAAGTAAATACAAAATGGGTGCTTATAGTCCTTATTTTATATCTAATTGGAACATTGTCACTTCTAAATTTATTCATTACTATTTAAGCAAAATTGTTTGAATATATTTTGCACTTTGACTGTTATTGGCATTATAATAAATACAACAGATACACACTTAAATTGATTGTACATACTGCAGGAACAGGGCTTTGTTTAGGTAATGAAATCGTGGTGCACAATTTCAACGTTAAGTCATACACTTGAAAATGGGACTGCGTCTGATGTAAATCTATGTAGTTTCATTTACTTTATTGAAGCATTGTTAATATACATCAGATTGAGCATGTGGCCCTTGGTTTCTATGAGCTTCTCCAGGATGAAAAGGATGGTCAGTATGCATTAATCCCTTCTTTTATTGCTACAAAAAGGTATTTTAGGCTTCTAACATTTGCCAGATACACATTGTCTGAGATTTTGAACTATTTCTCTAACAATTTATTGCTCAATTACTTAAATGATTTGTTTCGGCGCCATTGAGGGAATCTGTAGAAACGTTCAGGAGATTAGGTGACAATGGTAGTAGAAGATTGTTTTGAATAGGTTTCTTCAAAATCAAATTACATCGCAGTTTTGTTGTCTTGTAAGCTTTTAGTTTAATTACTAAAAATAGCTAAGAAAATAAGTCAGTCTCAATTACCATTTTCACAGAGATATGTGTTGCTTAATTGAATCAGAAATAATTTGTTGAATTGCTTTACTGATGTGATATTTCAGACAGGTACATTTTAAGAATGTTGTTAAAAATTTATCAGAGGGGTAGCCGTGTTAGTCTGAATCTGTAAAAAGCAACAGAGGGTCCTGTGGCACCTTTAAGACTAACAGAAGTATTGGGAGCATAAGCTTTTGTGGGTAAGAACCTCACTTCTTCAGATGCAAGAAGTGAGGTTCTTACCTTGCATCTGAAGAAGTGAGGTTCTTACCCACGAAAGCTTATGCTCCCAATACTTCCGTTAGTCTTAAAGGTGCCACAGGACCCGCTGTTGTTAAAAATTTAGTATCTTATTGCTGATTGAATGCACTAAGTATTAGAGTTAGCTCTTGGCCAGTATTAACCTGAACCATCAGGTATTCAGATTTCAATACAGAATCTTTTATTTCTTCTTCTTAAGACTGAATAATGAAAAGAAAAGCAGGACATTTGCTGGAATTATAATATAAAGAAAAATAATTTGTAAAACTCAGCAATGATATATTTAAGATATGAGGCAAAAAAACCCACCAAAATCCAAAACCTCGTGAAATACTCCTTTCCCAGGCTCCCACATGCTTGCATAGCTCAAAGGTAGCTAAATTGATGTCTCCTTAGAAGAGACAAAACATGAGAAATTAGAAGAGACAGAACATAAGAAATTTCAGCACAAAGAGTTCATATTAGGAGGGATAAATGACTGAAAATAGGGGTTAAGAATGAAAAAGGCTTCTCAGCCATAATAAATAGGTTGCCACTGTCACTATGCTATATACATATATAGACAGTGGTATTGATTCCTTTATCAAAGCTCTCTAAAATAAAGTACACATACCCAAATCTCTGATTATATTTGGGGATTTGCTTGTCTGGATGACTTTTTCCTTCTGTTCTTCCAGTAATTGGTTCCTTTGACATCTACTTCTGATGATGGAGCTGATTCCTTTGAAGGTTCCCCTGCTGATGAACTTAATCAACAACTATTCATGATTACAGCAGATGTTTATGCTATATGGAGTGACAGACATTTTGTGGATTATGTTTTGCTTTCATTCTTTCTATTTCAGAAGTAAATGCTAGCATAGTTCTTTGAATTCATTATTTGGCAACAAGGGCTAATTGCAGGACCAATCTTTGACTTCAGAACCTGAAATGAGTCTCCTTAATAGGATGCATTCTATAAACTATGCAGACATTTTATATAGGGTAGAGTTGTGCTCATTATAACAAGTACTTTAAGGAGGGCTGCTAGCTTTAAACGTAGAGACATGTCTGGCCTGTGCAGTGCTTCTTAGCATAGCAAGAGGTGTTATATCAGGGATAGTTAATCTGACTCTCCATAGTACATCACGATTATGTCACGTAAGTACATCTGGAAGAACATTTGTCTGGCACTGAACCACAGAACTCAACTCTCTAAGACATCAGCTCACATATAACAGTTTCAGATAATTCATCCCTCTAGCTTTTGATCTATTGTGAAAAGCAATGCCAAAATGTATGGACTCAGCGATATGACAGACAGATTCCTCAGGATGCTTTGAAGAAATCTGACAGCCCCAATTTAACTTTACTAATGTGATAAAATGTTTTTTAAAGGGATGAAGAAACAGTTTTATGTAGGGAACTGCCAGGAGAAGTGTTGGGTGTTTGGTTTTACAAACAAAACAAGGCCTCAGTAATTAGGTTGGCATAAAATTTGCTGAACAAACCAAACCTCCCTAGATTATTGGATCCATAGGGGAAGAGGAGACTAGAAAGTTCTGAAATAGGCTGAACAAAAGAGAAGTTCAGTGGATTTTAAAATCAAACTTCTTTGGTTTAGACATATTGAAAAGTTTTGTTTTTTACATAGTAAACAAACAATAGAGATGGCTCAGAACCAAATCCCTTACCCAAACACCTACTAGGTTTGCAATGTTCAGATCTGAATCTGAAACTTTTGGTTGGTCCCTCTTGCTATAGAAGGCTAATCTGAAACTCTGGATTAAAGCACCCTGAAACTCTTAGAAGGTCCAAATCTGAAGTACATGGCTTGGGCCCATCTGTAGTATTACGGTAGACATCCCCCCAAAACCATGTTAAGGTATTATTATAATAATTTTACAGATGGGGAAACTGAGTCAGAGTGTGGGTACTGTAAGTATCTTATCTAAGCATATACAACAAATCAGGGGCAGGTGTGGGATTAAAGTTCAGGAGTCCACTAGACCATAGCTTCTACACTGCATTAATCTCCTTGCATTGTAATATCTCTTATATTCATTGACAACAAAAAATAAGAAAATTAATCTCCCTTGCATTGCAGATCAGGGCAGTTTACTGAATGTTATTACATAAACACAGCAAAGGGGGAGGTTCTGCTTTAATACTAAAATACTAAGCATTTTAATCTGAGTTTCTGAAATGGTTTAATTGCTGTTAAGGATAACCACTTGTTTTCCACCTCACTATAATAAATAATGCATTTTTTGCACTTAAATAGCTCCTTTCACTTTAACATGTCAAAGCCATCACTTCATTTAAGCATCAGAACACTCTGTGGGATAAGTACTAGTCCCATTTCACAGATACTTACATTAAAATAACTGACTTACCCAAGTGTGCACAGTGTGTCAGTGTCAGATTTTGGAATTACTAGTCCATGCATCTTCCATCCTTTTGACTAAAGTTATTTGTATTTACTGTAAAAATCACTCATCTAGCACCTTCATCTTCTGATTTTTGTTTTAATGTCTAGTGCCATGGGGCTTATATTGTTTTTTATGTGAAATCAATTCCAAATGCTCTTAAAATCAATGCGTAAAGCTTGTCCATTAAATAGATTAATATAAAATGTTAGCCCTCTTAGGGTGTAATATGTCTATTTCCTGGAAAGTTGTGACATTAGAATGAGAGGTGGTCCATAGGATACTGTGCTATATGTGGTTAAGTGGTCTGTTCAGAAAGGGATGTGTTAAAGGCCAAATTGAACATAGTGTCACAGATCCAGCTGGGCGTCCCTTGCTGGTCCGCTGGACTACTGTGAGGGAAATCCAAACCTCTGTATTCCAGGATCCTGGGTGTTTTAAAATTCTCAGCAGGCTGCAGCACTGTTTCCTCCCTTGACCTCTCTGGCACGTTTCCTGGGCACAGACTCTGTCTCTTACTCCTTCACAAAAATTGAGCTCCTCAGCACCTGCCCCCCATCTTAGGTCCTTAGGAGAAGTGCTGACCATAAAGATACCCCAGTTGCTTAGACACCCCTCTCTCAGAACTCCACCCCAAAGGAATGAAGCTTCTGGTTTCAAGTTTAACTCTCTCTGGAGGCACACTGTAGTTGCAAAGCAGTTAACATACTCAGACACTTTGCTCAGAATCTAACATATTTGCTCTTTTCTTTAATCATATAAAGCACAAGAAAGTACAGGTCATTCAAAACAATAAACCCTACATACATTTCCCAGCTTCAGTTTCCTCACCACTACAGGGCATTTTTGGGCTGGGATCAGAGTCCTTTGGGTAGTCCAGAGTCCTGCTGTTTCCTTCTGCTCTTCAGTCTCGCAGACAAAGGTATAACATGACCCAATGGCTAGAAGTTGAAGCTAGACAAATTCAAACTTGAAATAAAGTGTAAATTTTTAACTGTGAGAGTAATTAACCACAGAACAATTTAACAAGGGCCATGGTTAATTCTCCATCACTGACCGTTTTTAAATCAAGACTGGGTGTTTTCCTAAAAGATCTTCTCTAGGAATTACTTTGAGGAAAGTTCTGTGGCCTGAGTTATACAGGAAATCAGACTAGATGACCACAATGGTCTCTTCTGGTATTAGACTGTATAAATCACTATATGGATTGTAGAATGAAATATGGAGCCTTCTTCCCCATCAGTTAGTTTGCTTGAAAGCGGGCAGGACCCCCTGTCTACGGCAGACCCCTACATGCTGGATTGCTTCTCACTCCTTTTGGGCTAGAGACAGAATAACCAAAGACCTCCAAAATATGAGCGCCTTCCTTTTTATAACTTTTGCCCCCCTTGTCAGGTGACACCCTTGCCAGCTTCCCCATGGGAGCACACCCCCTGCGGGGTTACTTCGTTCCCAAGGTGACCTCTCCCCTGCTATAACTTTTTTCTCCTGATTGGAAGACAGTCTATTGTTTAGAGCTATTCCATTTCAGTGGAAAAGGACTTCAATAACCCTCTTGCTATTCTTTTCCCACCATCCTTTGAAATTTCAGTGCAACATGGAGGCAAACAGACCATAGAGAAGGCAACAGGCTGCACATTTAGAAGGAGTTTGCAGCTTGGTAAAGATACATCACAGAATTAGTCATTTGTATCTCACACACAATTATTAATTTGTATAGGCAGATTCCCAAATCATCACTCATAGTATGCCTGAAAATAACTAAGCTGACTCCATATGGAATTCCTTACTCTTGGTACTCAAATAAAGATGTACTCCTCAAGAAACTAATATAATATACACAAGGGGTTGTGTGTTAATGCATCAGTGCTTTCTATATTTCATCTTTGCTAATTGACAGGTTCATGGGATGCACATGATATTGGGTGCTGTGACTTTTCTATAGCTTTCTAAGTCTTCTGCCAAGTGTCAGGGGAAAGGTAAGGATGTAGTGCTTTATGTATTGGGGGAATGGATCTTCAAAGCACACTCTCACACAGAACGGCACAAAAACTTCTGTCAAGATATTCTTTTCTAGTTAAGTATTTATACTATGCTCATCACCCTGGTATCTACGTGCTTACATTTATCTTGCCATAATTGCATATGTTTTCATTTTTAAAGGATTCATATGCCTTCTGCATTATGAGCCAAACTTAAGCCAGGGATTTTGTAGTACTTATGTTAGTAACTATATTAAAATGTCATATAATTAAAGGAAAAATTACTGCTTTTATTTAAATTGATTTGTCATACTAAGCAAATTTTGAATCCGCATTTCTGTTGGTTTTACTAATCTGAATGGGTGAGAAACAGTTTCAGAGGAAGAGGAAATATTGATAATGTTTAACTAGACTGTTAAATGAAGGCACAAAAATGTGTCACAAAAACTGGGGACCACTAAAGACCATATTATACTCATCTGTCATTGCACAATGAAAAGAAATCTTAGAATAATAACTCATATTTCTATCAGTATTGATTTTCTGTTTTGGATTATAATTGGATTAGAATTATGTTAAAAACCTTTGGTAGTTAAACATGCATTCAAGTATTCACAATTGTATGTGTTTTTTTTTAATAGTACCTGATGCCCATAATAGAAGGGCTTGCATTCCAAGCAAATGGGTGTCTGCTGTCCCCTCAACCATCTATGAATGACTACGTGATACCAACAAATGTATATTTATATTGATTTTCATTGTTTTCCCAGTTGAATGCAATGCTTGTGAAAGGTGCCCAGACTGTCTGCCCATGAATATGAAATCATCTTTTCAGCCACAGAAACAAGTATAGCATATACAGCAGCTGTGTAAGCTTCTGAATATTACCCTTTCAAGAAGGGATCACCTCTAGGGGTGAGAGACTGATAATCTTTTATGCCTTTTCTGTCCTTAGCCTCTCAGAGGAGACATCATGCAAGGATGACAGTTGTTGTTGACACCTGTCCATTAGCAAGTGGATTCAGATTGCCAGTTTATTTAAGATGAATAAGTGAACCACTACCAGGTAATGGTTTTAGGTTAATAAGAACCTGAGCCAGTAGGTGGTAGATTCTATACTCAGTTATCAAACCCACTTACGATTTACATATCTAGGACCAAAGCAGATGCATTTAGGAGTTTTTCTCTTGTGCAATTTGGAATTAGAGGTTAATCCACCACATATTGGATTTAGAGAGCAGCCACATTATCACATTTCTTATGGAAATGTAATGGTAAAGAGGCACTCGGTGCTTTCATTTAAGTACAGTTTGTGTTGCTTATGAAAAACCAGTACAACAGCTTTTACCCAAAATGAATGTCTGATACCAAAACGATCATGGCCCAAAGGAGCCCTTCTGGTTTCTCAGTCTAATATGTTTGTTGTGCATTCACCATGTATAATGCATAATAAATGTCATTGTGAATTTTTGGTTGCAAAAACATAACTGTACTGCATAATAGCATCCCGAGGCACAAGATTTTCCCATATAACTCCCACTAGTATTGATGGGAGTTTTCATGTGTAAAGCCCCCACATGGAGATGAGAACATCAAATGCTTCCTTACTTCAATAGTGCAGAAAACCAGGTAGTTTCCAAACAGAATAAATTAGAGTCTATCCCTGCACCTTATTCATGAGAGTAATATCACTAACTTCCATAGTGTACCTCTGTGAGCAAGGAATACTCGCATGTGTAATAATTTGTAGGACAACGCTTTTAGTTATTTCCAGTTCACATTTTCCCTAGAAATACAGCCTGTACAAGTTAGCCCATGAATGACACAAATAAGATGCAACTTCTCATTTAAACAACAAAGCCTTTAAAAGTTAAATAAATAAATGCAAGCATCTGATATTCCTCTCAGTTATAATTTTTAATATAGGATTCTATTGAAAATGTTAAGCTTGATTGTGCAAACCTTACCTATACAAGTCCCAATGATATCAGGATTTGTGAGTGATCCCTACATGCAGTTCCTTGGAAAGAGGAACTCTACCCCATCACGGGACAAATCTCTGTGAGGAAAATTTTCAGGATAGTCCATCCTTTTCCCTCTCCGCTTCCCCCCAATACACAATTGTGGGATTTCTGGCAGGAAGGGACAGTTGGATCTCCTCTTATTTTTCTTCTTATTCTTATTCTTATTCTTTCTTTCTTTCTTTCTCTCTCTCTCATCCCACAAGCATTTAACGCACATGAGTAGTCCCTTGGAGTTCAGTGGGGACTACTTTTGTGGGTGAGTGCCTGCAAGATCACATTCAAAGATGTAAATTCTTTGGGGCAGGTGTTATCTGTAGATGTCACACAGTGCTGAGCACAGTGTCAGCACTATAAACAGATAATAAATGATAACAATAATAATCATAGATTTAGCTTAGAGCTATCAGAGTGCAAGAAAAAAAGCATAGAACACATTTCTTACATGGAAAATGCTTTCTCCCTTATGCCTGGATAATTCAAAAGTGGCAGAGTGGATATTGTATTAACCTTTCCAAAATATTTTCATTCTGAGCCAAAGACCAGGCATGAGAAATTTCATCCCCAATGATATGTTTTTGAAAGGGGTTATGCATGACTGAAGACTCTTAGAATGAAAGTGCCATCTCAGCTCGACTTTTAACATTCATCTCATGATGATGCTCTGATAAATGGTCTAACTAGCTTTTACTTTGGACATTTGTATTTAAAATAAATAACATCATGGACTAAAACCTTGCATGCTAAGTTTCATCCCAATATGAATCATAATCAGCTACATCTAAACTTCTGACAATATATGTTTTGTATCCAAAAATGCTGACACAAGGTGTGTTGGTGGTGGTATTGATCTCCAGTTAGGGTTCAGTGAGCTTGATTATGGTTGCTTAGTGAGAAGAGCGAGTATCACCCACAGGAGGATGAGGTGTGGCTGCAGCACTACACCTCTGCTTTCAGAATAGTGTGTTTGTATTATTTGCATTTCTAAAACATGCATCCTTGCCACTGGGTGCATTACACACAAAAGAGTAACAATCTTCCATTAAATCAGAAGGCAGACGTTTCCCAGAATAATGACAACCATCTCTATAATTTAAAGAATGGTAGAAACATTATCATCAACCAAACATAGGCAAGAGAAATATCCTTTCCAAACAGTGATTTGGTATGTTTTTATCTGAGATAAAACGCTTAACCAGATTCTGATGGGACTTACCCTCTATCACCTGCAAGGCCAAGAGAAAGACTCAATTTGTTATACTCTGCACTTGGGGAGTGATTAACTAATTGCGTACTGGCCAAAGGCATGGAGCTAGCCCTTATAAGTCGATTGAGGGAGCTGAGTTGGGGGGAGGAGACAGGTCTCTGGTAGAGAGAAGCCCTGGAATAGGATTTAACTGACAGAAGACAATGGAGGAAGAACGCTACAGAAGCAGATTAGGTCCCTTCAGGGAAGGGGCCAATAAGAGAACTACAATGGCACCTGAGAGGGGCACATGACGTTTCAAGGTTTGTTTGGATTTTCATTTGGAATTTCTCTGTTAGTCCAGAAGGGATTTAGACATCCATGTGACTTGGCTGGAGGGTCAAGCTACAAAAACCTAGAGGGAGCGATGGGAGAAGACAAAGACCGGGAAAGGCCATTGCAGGGCGAAGGGACAGCCCAGTAGAGGTTGCCAGAGACAAGGACTCTGTGCAGCCCAGCAACAAGAGACAATGGGGTACCCACAAGATGAGGACACACTATTACACAGATAAATAACATCGTCACAGTATTGCTGTCCTGCAGCTATTGCCCTATAGCTCAGTTAGGTGAACCATCTTGTATTCCATAGCATGTACTACTGGAGTGGGAGCAACCATCATCATGATGACATTTCCACCTCCTTCCAGTGGTACTCCCAAGCCACCTGGATTGGCAGCATGTTCTGAACCAGGCCTATTAATCTTTGTGACTTTTAGTATTTTGTATCATTTGAGTAAGCTTCTTTTCAGTTTGTAAAAGTTTGTGGCTCTAGGAAACCTTGTCACCCATTCAGAAGTACACCATATGTAGTGTACTGTGCAAGGGGACTCGTGGTGAAATTGAGGGCATTAAATGGGTATGAAGTAAAAATTGGCCTACAAGTACACCTCTACCCCGATATAACGCTGTCCTCGGGAACCAAAACATCTTACCGCGTTATAGGTGAAACCGCATTATATCGAACTTGCTTTGATCCGCCGGAGTGTGCAGCCCCACCCCCTTGGAGCGCTGCTTTACCATTTTATATCTGAATTTGTGTTATATCGGGTCGCGTTATATAGGGGTAGAGGTGTATATTATGAAAGCTCTTGAAACTGTAAACCCTATACATCCCAGAATTTCATGTGGTTTAGAGACCCCTATAAGGGCAGCGTTTTAAACTTTGAGATTGGTGATGCCTTAAGGTTACATTACAAAGGTGGTAAAGTTCTTCTAATGGGACCTTGTAGTGTAATGCTCACATTGGCAAGCGCTGGCTGACATATCAAAGTGCTTCATACGTTCTGGGTCCTTTGTGTAAGATGTTAATCGTTTATTTGAAATGCAAATGAGGGTGAACCAAATTTTATTACAAAACCACGTTTCACATTTGAAGTCTAACTTTGATGTGTGATTATGGAAAGAGAGTTTCTGAAATTTGGCTGCAGTTACATCAGCTGAATGTATTCTTAGAGAGTTGCTTTTGTTTTAGTTAAAAGAAGTAGTAGTCTAACAATATTTTTTTAAATAAAATTTCCCTTCTTCCAAGGCATCAGACAGAGTTGCTACTGGGGCTCATTTTGTTTATCTCAAATGGACTTGAACTTATTTAGTGGAGAGGGCAGACTTGTGTACTGACATTCAGATTTCCTTCAGAGACCCTGTTTTATACAGCTCACACTACTGACCGCTGATCAATAACACTTGATTGAAAAACAAACAAAAATAAAAAAGAAGGTCTCTTGAACACATCTGCCTACATTGCCTCTGTGAAAAGAGAGCACTTCCTATCTTTAACTTTCTGCCTTTGTCTTAAGGTGTAGGCAGTGTGTCAGGACTTTAAATGAAAAAGGTCCTCATTTTTAGGACCTTTCTGATGTTTTTGCACTGAAAATGTGTAATTCTGTTTTTGCAGAGCCATATTCTCCAATGCCCTGCACAGTGCAGTCATTTATAGTGGTGCAAAATAAGTATATAAAAAGCCACGGTTTTGCTCTTGTAGTGTTCTACGCCTAATTTGTGCAGATGTAAACCCAACTTGCAAGACAGTGAAGAATCAGTGTATGGTCTGTCACATACTACTGAAACTCTTAATATATTTGGCTTGTTGTTTGTATGGCGTAGGCTGTGTCTTATTCTTGTGGTTTCCAGCATACAGGAAATGTTATCAAAGCAGGCTGATAGTTACTTAAATTGGTTTATCTGAATAGAAAAAAAACCTCTTTCACTACCATTGCAAGACCATGAAAAATTTGAATCAGGATGAGCATCTTCAACTTGTAGAAGGAATGGGAAGGAGAACGTTACAAAGAATAATACTATTTTTATAAAAAGTGAATGGTATGCCCTCATCTGGAATACTGTGCTCCGTTCTGGTCACCCCATCTCAAAAAGATATAGCAGAAATAGGTTGAGAGACAGAAGATGAGAATGATTGGGCATAGAAAAACTCTCTCATATGAAAAGAGATTGAAAAGATCTTTAAAAAAAGATGAATGAGAGGCGGGAAATAAACTACACAGTATAATCACTAGTATAGAGAAGGCTGACTCAGAACTTCCAGTCCTCATTTTTATAATAAAAATAACAAATGGACACTGATTGAAACTTAACGGGGGGTAAATTGAAAACCGATGAGAGAGAATACTTTTTTCATAAAATGCATAATTAGCCCATGGCACCCATTGCCACAAGATATCCTAGAGGCCAAAAGTTTAGGAGGATTAAAACAGATTGGACATTTATATGGATAACAAGAATATCCGGATTGATAATGATAAATACTACACAAACCTCCTCAAAAAAGCCACAAAGAGCTTTGGGTAGGATATTAGCCCTTCTACCTTGGGGCAAAAGCCAGTCTCTACTATGAGGGCTGTAAGTTAACTATCTCTGGGGAATCCCATAACTGCCTACTTCAGTTAGTACTAGAGCACTGATTTGATCCAGTGTGGCAATTCCTGACTTCCTATTAATAGTGTGACTTCGGAATTATTTTTATGTTATATATCTTTACTCTGGAGAGAAATGAAGTGAATGGACAAGATAAAAAGCAAATGGTTTTGAGGAAAACATTTCAACACTAAGTTTTTGTTTATGTAACATAAACGTACTTTCTGAAACCATCAGATATGACATTGCTAGATTATCTTCTTTTCTCATTTATTCAACCTCATGCAAAACGTATTGCCTCCATTCTGATAATGGATAACATCTTTTTTGTTCCTGATGTATTAAAATCAAAATAGCAGCAGTATTTCAAAAAGCATAGACTAAGGCAGTTTCAATGCATTTCTGGCTGGGAAGAGGAGCTCAAAGGAAATGCAAAGGAATTCAAACAGGTTGCAGCCTTTAAATGCTAATTGGGTTTTTCTGCTATGTTGTTGATTGAACCTATAAAGAAGAGAGTGGGAATTCATTTTTGATACAGATAATTAGAAGAAGTGGGAGTGAATAAACAAGGAGACATATTTTTCTTCCTCTAGATATATCACTCATTTGAGTACAATTACTAATGGTCAGTGCAATGTTTTAGTTTTTATTGTGTTTCAAGTTTAATTATCTGTTACTTAACATTATTATTATTTATTATTTATATTTTGTTAGCATATAGAAATGTCAGCCCCATTGTGCTAGACATTAGAGCTGGCTAGGAAATGTTTTTTTTTTTCTTTTTATTTTTTTGTTCTTTCTGCAGAAAATTTAGACATTTTGGTAAAAAAATAAAAGTGTAAATATTTCACCTGAAAACTGAAGTATTTCAATTCAGAAATGCTGCCACAGTTGTAGCTTGTTCCCATTCCTCTCTAAAGATTCTTTTCCTTGACTGAATTTCATCCACCATCTGTTAGTGAGGGGAGGGAGGTGTATAAACAGAGTCCAGTAGCTGTGGTACATCATGGGAGATGAAGTCTGGAGCCCAGCCCATTGAGGTGAAGGAGACATCGAGTGATTTAACTACAATTCCATGGGATACTGCAGCATATCAAGTTAAAATATTTCAATTTTTCAGTTAACACTTTCAATGACACTTTTTGTGAAAAATTTAATCAAAATCCCAATTTTTCCATCCAACTGTTTAGATGGAAAAATTTCAACTAGCCATACTAGATACTGCATAAATGTATAACAAATAAATGATATCTGCCCTGAAAAGTTTAAGATGAAACAAGTGGATAAAACAGCATGTTATTTAGAGACGGCATGAAGCAACAATTAAAGTTGTGATCTGAAAGTAAATTATACAGTGCATTTCTAGCCTCTGAACTGGGATCAGCTCTCTCTCTCACACTCTCTCTCTCTTTTTTACACACACACACACTCACACACACACACACACACAGTCTTTTTTTCTTAGTACATTCTGCAATGTGGGCTCAAGTCTTAAGTTCTTAACTGCCAGTGCTAATGATTTCCTCCAATGAGTCATAAATTGCCTTCAGTACGGTGTCTGAGTGAATAAGAACTAAATAAGGAATTCAAAACGGTGCACAAAGGACTATATTCAATGGTGTCAGCTGATTTGGGTCACACTGTTGTTGCATGGTGTCTGATAACATGACATAAATGGCTAATAAAACTGGGTTATGGGGTTTTGGTTGCTTTGCCTCACATGTGCAAAGACATGGAGAGTATATCGGTGAACCTGGCCCCATATTTTTAGCTTTTATTTGTGGAACCTAGGGCATTTGCTCCTTTGGATTAAGTCTATGAAGTTAAGCCAATTAAAAGCTGGTGTATTAGGAGGAGGATTAGTAGTACCATAGTAACTAGAGGCCCCACCAAGATGGTTTATGACACTGTACCAGGGCCGGCTCTAACTTTTTTGCCTCCCCAAGCTGCCCTGCCGAAACACCCCCCTCCCCCCCAGCGCCGCGCCCCCCCGCCGAAACCCCCCCCCCCGGCCCCCCCCCCCCCAACCCCCTTTCCCTCCCCCCCCCCCAAGCGCCACGCTGCCGAAACAAGAACAACCCACTTCCCCGAGCGCCGCCCGGACGAAACAAAAACAACAACAACAAAAAACCTTGAGCGCCGCCCCGCCAAACTAAAAAAAAAAAAAAAAATCCAGAGCACCCCCCACCACCCCAAGATTGGCTGCCCCTTACAAGGTGCCACCCCAAGCACGTGCTTGGTTGGCTGGTTCCTGGAGCCGGCCCTGCATTGTGTACACACGCTGTAATAATAGTTCCTTTCTCAAAAAGCATAAGATCCAGTTAGACTAGACAGACTATTTTATGAAATTTCCCTGATATAGACAAGGCTTGAGTATGTCTATGCAGAGCTGCTTTTGTAACTTGGCAAAGTTTATACCTCACCTATGTCTTCGTGTTTTTTCCCCCCATGCATTTCAGTGATCTCATCTTCCAGTGCTGCTACTAACATTTTTTTGAGATGATTTTTTTTTCCTGTTGGTGAATAAAGCAAACTGATTTAAACGCGGATTCCAAACAAACGGTTTTCCTGCTCATGAGGTTCACTTACAAAGGGCATTCTCTTTAGCAGTAGCATTACAATATAAATATAATAATGCCCTCTTGAAGAAACCTAATATAGTTGAAAACTAAGTATAGTTACATGTAAATCTGATATGGATAGGCAAAGTCATTGCTCTCCTCTCAATACAGCATATGCCCACATCCACACATTTGGTTAGCATCCAAAACACACGCCCTTCTTGGAGTTCTCCTTTATTCTTAACTTCAGAACAAAACTATATAACCCTTAGGATTTTTCGGGATTACTGGCCTAATAGATATGGGGGAAGCTGTAGATGTGATATTTCTGATTTGAGTAAGGTTTTTGATATAGTCCCACATGACATTCTCATAAGCGAATTAGGGAAACCTTGTCTAGATGAAATTAATATAAGGTAGATGCATAACTGGTTGAAAGAGTAGTTCTCAATGGTACACTGTCAAATTTGGAGGATGTTTCTAGTAGGGTCTTGCAGGAGTCAGTCCTGGATCCAGTATATTCAACATTTTCATTGATTACTTAGATAATGGAGTGGAGAGTATGCTTCTAAAATTTGCGGATGACACCAAGATGGAAGGAATTGTAAGCATTTCAGAGAACAGGATTAATATTCAAAATGACCTTGATAATTGGTTTAATTTCAGCAAGATTAAATTAAAAAAAGGCAAGTGCAAATATTACATTAGGAAGGAAAAATCAAATGCACAACTTCAAAGTGGGGAATAACTGGCTGGGCAGGAGTACTGCTGGAAAAGATTTGGGGGTTACAGTGGATCACAAATTGAATATAAGTCAATAATGGTGATGCAGTTGTGAAAAAGGCTATTATTCTGGAGTGTATGTAAAAAACTGGTGGTAATGTCCCACTCTACTCGGCTTTGGTGAGGCCTCAGCTGGAGTACTGTGTGTAATTCTGGGTGCCACACTTTAGGAAAGATGTGAACAAACTGGAGAGAGTTCAGAGGGGGACAACAAAACGAGAAAATATTTAGAAAACCTAACCTATGGTGGAAGGTTAAAAGAACTGGTCATGTTTAGTCTTGAGAAAAGAAGTCTAATGTGAAACTTGATAACAGTCTTCAAATAAGTGAAAGAGTGTTATAGAGAGGACTGTGATCAATTGTTCTCCATGTCCACTGGAAGTAAGACATGAAGTAATGAGCATAAATCTGCAGCAAAGGATATTTAGGTTAGATATTCCGAAAAACTTTCTAACTATAAGGATAGTTAATCACTGGAAAGTAAGGAGTCCCTATCATTAGAGATTTTTTTAAAAACAGGTTAGACAAACACATGTCAGGTATGGTCTAGGGACAGTCCTGCTTCAGCGCAGGCGGGTGGACTAAATGACCTCTCGGGGTCCCTTCCAGCTCCACCCTTTGATTCAGTTAACTTCCTCCTCATGAAATGATTCTGCTTTTTCCCTGGTAAAGCCCCTTAGGTCTGATTTGACTATTGCCCCCTAGTCATGCTGATTCAGAAGGAGAAACAAACCCTTTTATTCTATTGACTTGGATCTAATGAGAGCCATCTTGTCTAACAGACAAGAAGTGTCAGCAGAATACTACTGTTTCACCATGCAAGGTCCAAGAACTTGACAGCTTGTCAACATTTCAAACTTTTTGGGCACCTAGTTAAGCACCTAAAACTTTTTGGTTTTTTAGGCAGCTAAATAAATGCCCCGATTTGCCAAGGGGCCGAGCAGCCATGGTTCCTAGTAACTTCAATAGAAGATTAAGATGATTGTCCTCTTTGCAACTGAATTCACATATTTTGAAGTGAATGTAGGCAATTCACTTTGAGCCCAAGCTTGAAAATTTGGGTCTTAGCCTCTTTGGTCACATGATGTTATGAAAATGAATTAAAGTGCTTTGGTCTATTATATATGGTCTATTAGGTGCTATATGTGGGCCACTATTAAAAGGACATGAAAGTTAATCTAAGCAAACAAAGCAATCTGAGCAAAAATGAGTAACAAGTCCTGTATTCAAGATATATAATCAGTAAGTGAGGAAGATTTAAATATAGCCACTGCCTCTAGTTTTGTTTTCAATTAATAGCTGACAGGTGAAGGAAAAAGCAGATACACCATTAACTTGGACTTGTTTCAAATGCTGCAAGTACCATACCTAGGCAGCTGGACCCATTGGTCTTCTCTATATTTTAGTGCTTAATGAAGAAAGTGAGTTTAAGGGAGCAAAAAAGAGTTTGTGAGCTTGTAACTCTCCATGCAAAAACTTGTAGCTAATGAGGAAACTTGCCAGAGTTTCCCAGCTCCGCTTCGGTATATACATGTATTAGTCATCATAAATCAGTTTGCCTGCTAGCCCAGCCTTGTTAAGCAGAATAGAAACTCTCTAAAGTCAGTGTGTATAACAAAGCTTTAAGATCACTAATGAGTAGGAATGTTTCAGAATGGGGATTAAAAAAAAATATTTGAAGAAGAAAGTGGTATCATGTTGAGGAATGGAACAATGGCTTGATCTGACCTATCACCCTCTGCTTAGCAATTCACCTTCAAATGGAATAAGACCTAAGAATAAGAGAGAAAGAAAAGGTGATCATAATATAGGTTACTATAGTGTTTATCTTAAATTGTCACAGACCACAGTGGTCCATTGGAACATTTCCAGTTCCTCTGTGGAGGTGGCCTTGTCACAGTGGTAAAGCATCGTGACATTTGCTGCTTGTTACAGACAAGGGCAACACTCGCTTAGGTTTTGCAGAAGCTAGTTTGACCAAGTACACTAAAAATAATGTTCAAAGCACTTTGATATGATCTGTAAACCTGTTTCATGTCTCTCTTGGTCAAGTATTTGTTTGGTGCAAATTCAGAGATGGTCAGATTTGCGGAGGACACCAAAATTGGAAGGGTAGTCACCGCACAGAAAAACGGGGCAGGGGAAATGCTAAACTAATCTGGGGAGATTAGAGAAGTGGGAGCTATGGGCATTAAAGCAAGATTTAGTACTAATAAAGTCATGCATCCATCAAAGATTAAAAATGAGATCTTGTAACCAAGCTGTCAGACGGATAGCACTAAAGTGAGTTTATTTCAGTTGTCTGATTCTCCTTTCTCTCACACTGGTGTAAACTGGCAATTATTCTGCTAAAGTCAGTGGAATTATATCAGTGTAAAACTGGTAAGAAAGGAGAATAAGGCTTACTTAGTACACTCTGGCTGCTTTCTGCTTCTCCAGTGAATCAAAGCATCTGTAAAGCTGTCTTAAAATGGGTTTAAATTACAAAGAATTTACGTAAAATTAAATTTCATTAAATGGGGTTTATAGCTGCATTGTGTTGTTGAAGCAGTGGAAGGCAGCCAGAATATATCGGTGAATCTGGCGCAATATTTGCATTCTATTTGCTGCAAAGAAGAGTGGGATTAGAGTTGGGAAGGGAGGTGTCCCTGAAAAAATTGCTTTAAGTGATTAGCAATATGAAAAAGCTTGAGAGCCATTTCCCTAAGAAATTAATCATGCCAAACATAGTCCTCCTCATTCTTCTCTCCCTTGGATCTTTCTTAATCCCTGGAATGTTTACTGAAGTTTCAGAATAATTATTTTCTCTGTCTGAAATGTTTACTAAGTTTTATCTGTCTCCTCAGTGGGAAGCTACTAGTTCATCCTGACAACATTTTGAATGAATATTTGTAAGAAAAATTTCTCAAAGTTTCAAGGGAGCTCAGAATTATCCTTGCAATGGGACTGTGGTTGCAACCTTAACTATACAGTGGCTGTCGCCCCTACGCCATAAACACAATACAACAAAAAAAGCATTTGACATTTTTTTCCGAACATCTAACTACATATACATGCAGAAATAGAGCTAGACTCGTGCCTCAGCTCAAAAAACAGAGTCTCTGCCACTCAATGAAAGCAGGATTGGGTTCATATCCTCCTTTGTAATCACAGCTATTAATGTCAATCATCATTAATAGCTGCTTCATTACAAGCTATTTTCTTCAGAAATAGGAGTACCAAGGAGATTTAGCCATGTGGAAAGTATGCAGAGGTAGTAAGAAACCATTTTGAGCTTCTTATTTATTAGATTGAATGCTTCAAAGCCAGGACTGTGTGGACAGAGCCTGCTGTTATGGACTGCAATGTAGGAAGTCTGGTTTAGTAGTCAGAGCAGGAGTTAGGTCTAGTGTGCAGAGCTGGCATCCAGGTTGTGGAATGAAGCCTAGGGTCACTACCAGAGTCAACTGCCAATTACCAGAGCCAGGGGTCAAGCCAGAGTCAGAACCAAGAATCGAAGCTGAGGGACAGAGCCAAGGTCAGATACCAAATGCCAGAGCCATAGGTCTAGCCAGAGTCAGGGTTAGCAGTTGGAGCCAGGACTGGTAACTAGTGATTGGGGGTGAGGTGTAAGGGCAGGAAGTGGAGGAGAGGCAGGGATCGAGCACAGAGCAGGAGCATGGTGGGAACAGGAGCGAAGGCAGTGGTGAGGCAGGAGCTAGAAGTGGAGCAGGAATTAGGAACAGGGTTGCATGCAGGATGCAGACACCAGCGCGGTCCAATGCAGCCAAAACAGAAAATCACCTTACTGCTCAGACAAACTTCCTGTGCCTCCTTCTGACTTAAATAATAACAGAAGAATGGCCATGGTCAGACCAAATATCCATCTGTCACAGTATCCTGTTTTCTGACAGTGGCCAATGCCAGGTGCTCCAGAGGAAAAAACAGAACGGGTAATCATGAAGTGATCCATTCCTTGTCGCCCATTCCCAGCTTTTGGCAAACAGAGGCTAGGGACACTATCCCTGCCCATCCTGGCTAATAGCCATTGATGGACCTATTGCCCATGAATTTATCTAGTTCTTTTTTGAACCCTGTTATAGTCTTGGCCTTCACAACGTCCTCTGGCAAAGATTTCCACAGGTTGATTGTGTATTGTGTAAAGAAATACTTCCTTTTGTTTGTTTTAAACCTAAACCTGCCTATTGATTTCATTTGGTGCCCTCTAGTTCTTGTGTTATGAGAAGGAGTAAATAACACTTCCTTATTTACTTTCTCCACACCAGTCATGATTTTATAAACCTCAGTCATATCCCCCCTTAGTCGTCTCTCTTTTCCAAGCTGAAAAGTCCCAGTCTTATTTATCTCTCCTCATACAGAAGCTGTTCCATACCCCTAATAATTTTTGTTGCCCCTTTCTGAACCTTTTTCAATTCCAATATATCTTTTTTGAGATGGAGCGACCACATCTGCACGCAGTATTCAAGATGTGGGCATACCATGGATTTATATAGAGGCAATATTATATTTTGTGTCTTATTATCTATCCCTTTCTTAATGATGCTCAACATTCTGTTTGCTTGTTTGACTGCCACTGCACATTGAGTGGATGTTTTCAGAGAACTATCCACAATGACTCCAAGATCTCTTTCTTGAGTGTTAACAGCTAATTTAGACCCCATCATTTTATATGTATAGCTGGGATTATGTTTTCCAGTGTGCATTACTTTGTATTTATCAACATTGAATTTCATCAAATAGTGTGGTTGAACCAGTCGGTGGAGCCGGGCAATCCTCCAATGAGGGCTCCCAGGGTGGTACCTTGGCAGACGCTATCGTCCTACTAGCCTCTCAGCCCACCAAGTTTCAGTAGGAATTGGGTGGAGGTCAGGATGCAACAGCTGTCTGGGAACACCCAAGCCTGGGTTCAAGATGGGACATCACACCTCACACATTGTAGGTACTACTGAAATACTGATAAATAATAATGATATCTTTAGAATGAAAGACATGACTGGCACTTTGCTCATACTCTAGAAAGTTGCGGTCAGATTCTTCAATATGTTTCATCAACTTTGCGCTGTTCAGGTGGCACAAAGAGGCCAGATTCTGGTTGTAGTTGGTCAGTGAGGAATTCTCCTGGTGGATGGGAATATCTCATTGGCAGACAGCTTTTCAGTCAACAACATCCTCCCACGACATGCATAAGGAAGTATGCCATGTAAGAAACAGGTGTGTGAGAACAGAGGCGTTGCTATGTTGATCCTCTGTTCTTTAAGTCTGAGCAGCCCCCGGGCTTTTTGAACTGACATCAGGGCCAGGCTAGCACAGGATCAGGGCATTGTAACTGGTTCCTTGGCACCCCACTCCCTCACCTTCGGTGTTGAGTTCAGATGCTAGGAATAATTGAACCAACAGTATATGAATAAGGTAAGAGGGGATGGGCTGAAGCAAATATGTGAATGAGAAGTGAAGCTTATCATGCATCTTGCAAACTGCATTGCTTTTGTCACTATTTTGTAAACTTCTGCTGTTTTGTTAGCACTTCTGAAGGAGTACCTAGGGTTTAAAGGCCTTATAGAAATGTGTTTTCAGGCAGGAAAGGAAGGGAAATGTGGGGCAGATTGGGTGAGGGAATGGATTCCACGGGTAGGGAGCCTGTATTTAAAGGGTTATGTTGTGTTATTATTTAGTTACCAATAAAGCCAAACCCCAAGAATGAGATGATATTGGAGACTAGCTCAGGGATTGTGCAGTGTAGAAAATGGAACAGAGACTCAGACCATTCCTAGGGACATACGGAAGAAGGTCTGGAGGTGAAAATAGGAAAAGGGGATTATAAGTGGCACGTGTGCCAAGGAACTGGAGCATGAGGAAGAAGAGTAAAAAATGACAAGACCTAAGAAGTACTCAGGAGCTAAACTATACAGAGCCCTGAAGGCAAAGCAAAGGTAAACATTTTATGCACAAGATGATGGAAAGGGGTGTGAAGTGGGGTTGGACATGTCAGAGTAACAGGTACAATAGATGATATTTTGGATGTTGTTTTGATAGACTGAATGTGAGAATGAATGGAGAGGAGAGAGGATATCTGGAAGTAGTTAGACGAACCTGACATAGCCTCACTATTCTCTTTGGGGTGGGTTCCTTTCTTCTTTGGTCTTCCATTGTGTTCTACTCTGAGATTTGTGCAGCACACAGAAAAGCAGGACAGCCGGCAATGTCTATTTTGCCTGCACTGGACCAGCTGCTTCTGAGATTATGTGAATTTTTTACTGTTACTCAAGTATAGCTGCTGCTGCTGACTGTGTGCTTTAAGAGTAATTACTATTTTTCCACTTTAACGGGATTCTTCCTGAAGAAATCAGAGCACTTGTATCTGTGTTTCTTTCCCAATGATTTAGTGCATCCCCAATGCATTTGAATTGTTCATTATCCAGATGCTACCTACATTAAAAGCAAAAAGGTAATCTACCGTGTAGCCTGACCTAGTACGCGCTACAATACAAAAATGAACTAAAGTCATTCCAAACAATAGCGAATAATGTGGGCTTGTCTCATGGGCTTTCCCCTGAAAATTCCATACACAGCTTATAAACGTCACATCTATGTGCATGTGCAGTTTGTACAGATGCCATTTTGTATAATGAGCTGTCTTGGTGGTACTGGAGTGAGTCAGAATAGCACTGTAGGAGCCATAGGCTCCATAGTCACTTTTGAATTAGACCAATTTTTGTTGAGGGGGGGATGGAGAGATGAATGGAGAAGCATGAATCAATGCAATAAAAGCAGAAAATACCATATTTCTTTTGTGGCATGTTCAGATCAGCACCTGGTGAAGCTGACAAAAACATAGTTTCAGATCCTCCAGCTGGATTTGCACAAGTGGGCTCCTGCACCCGTGTGTTGCCTATTGACTTCTGCATGGCTTCATGAGGGCATACATGTCTGCCCATATAGATCCGCTAGTATGATTGGAGACTGGGGGCCTAAACCCTATTGAAGTCAATGGAACTTAGGTGACTAACTCACTTAGGCACTTCTGTAAACCCCACTGGGTGCCCATTTCCATCTTTAGGCACCTAAATTCCTTCATAAATCTGATCTAAAAGCTCAGTCCTGCACACAGTTACTGTATCTTCACTTCTGTGCATAACCCCACTAGAACTACAGGCAGGAATAGATGTAAGCATGATAGTAACTAGTGAATCAGGCAACAAGGCTTATCTCTTTCCACATTCTCATTTTTACTATTATAATTGCTTGTTTGTCAAGCATTGACAATGTGCTATATACAAGGCACAATAGAAGACACAGCCTTTACCCTAAGGAGCCTGCAGTTGCAGCCCAAAACTTTCTACTGTTCTCTGATTTTTGGTGCCTTAAATTTTCTGTATCTAACTTTGACTGTTTGAGACCTGATTTTCAGAAGTGCTGAGCATCTAAAACTCCGGCTCAAGTCAATGAATGCTGTGGGTGCTCTACACATCTGAATATTAGAAACAAAGAAAGATGGGGATCTCACAGCTGGACAGTTTCTCAAATTGGGCTTTACATACATAGCTAAGAAACAGACTTAAATGTATTGGGAGTTCGTTGCTTACTATAATTAGAGCATTTTTTTTAAATTGTTTAATAAAATGGTGGCATAACAGCCTTTTGTCAAGGGTTAATGTTTGTCTTGCAGGATACACATTTCTGGTGCTTGCCTGCTATACACAAGAAAAACTTTCATGCTGTTGTGGTGATTAAGGTTGTCTATATTAGAGCTTTACTGATAAATGGCATTGATCTAGCTGGGTTAATTTTAGTTCATTGCCTTTCCTTATATTACTCCTTGTTATTTCTTGTTTCCACTTTTTCTACAAAGAAAAGGTTACACATTCATCTCTCCCTCTCTGATCTAATATTAGGCATGGAGAGGCAGACTTTGTGGAGTAAACTCTTTGAACGTTTTCCAGCAAATTCAAATTCAAACCCATTTTTTCTATATGTGAGTGTCCTTTTCCCCTAACAAAAGTGGGTTCTTTGCTGGGTATTAGAGACAGAAGAACAACCAACTAAAAGCTAGGATGACCTATCTTGATGCATCAAATTAGTTGGGCAGCTCAATAGACTTCAATAGAACTATGTTGATTGCAGCAGCTGCAGGTCCAGCCAATATATTTTAGAGACAGGCATGACCAGAGGTGCTTGGAGTCCTTCCTATAGATTATACATAGACTTCTAGATTAGTCCATTTCACACACATAGTATATCTATTATCATTAGAATTTCTCTCTCCATGTTATCTCCCATAGTTTAGCCCCTATTTCCTTTCTGCTTCTCTGCTCCATCTCCCCCTCTCCTCTTTCCCCCACCCCATGTTTTTTCCAGATATTTTTCCTCCCTGCTCCTATTTTTAAGTCTCCTATAAGTAGAAGAGAAATCCAATAGTGTTCAAATCAAACCACGATGTTTGGATGGATTCAAAATTAGGAAAAATGTGTTCACACCTCCTTAGTATTAAAGATCTTGGATGTGCTAATTCTTCCTGTTTCTGAAACTTTTTCTTGCATATAGGTATTGAATCATTGCAGGATCTTTTGAATGTTAAGGGATAATTAGACCACTAATTCTTTCTTGGTGTATCTTGAACATCTGCAATGTTATAGGCGTACAATATTGCTGTAAAAAAGTCTAACAAAATGCTATAGGCACTTCTTTGTGATGCTTCTTGCAGCACCTTTGGCCTACAAACAAATTGGAGTTGAGTTAATCCAATGTGAATAGCACTGCTTTTTGTTCACAAAGGTGTTCAATTATTCATGAGCTACTTTGCATCCAATTCTAAAACTTCTGGATGATCAAATTAACAATGCTTTTGGGTTTGTGGAACACAGTTCTGTTCAATAGCCAATTCAGTAAGGAAAGGAGCGTAAACAGAATTAATATGAGGGTAGTGTCGGAGAAAGTGCTAGGAGCTTGTGATCTTTAGTCCTGAAGGTCCCAGGTTGTTGTATGACCATACTGTTCATATTTCTGTAGCCATAGTTTACTACAAAATGGGTCTGGAACTCTGTGGTCCCTGGATACTCAGGTCTAGCTTGTATAGTATGTGACTGTGTGTCCCTCTATAGTTTGGCTACTTAATGGTAGCTAATTGAGTTTCTTTAGCTCAAGTGGCAGATGCTAAAGATCCTAGATTTGAATCCATGACTTATTTTGTACAGCACCTACCAAGTGGGTTCTGAGTACATAACTAGAGCTCCTAGGCACTATGGTAATGCAAATAAAAAATCATAGTAATAATAATTGTGTTAAGATGTAACTCCTTGTGTATTGTAAGATGTACTGTATACAAACAATACAAATTCAGTCCATTCACAGAGAGCTGGTTGGGGACGTGTTACTGCATTCCCTCCATGTTTCCAGCTGCTAAATTACATTTAAAGAAGCTAAAAATACATTAAATAGTTTCCTAATATTATTTTTTCCATGTAAGCAACTAAAGTTTCTGCAGGGGCATTATGTGTTTATAAAAAGGAGGAGAGGTTGTCCATGTGACTGTGAATCAAGGAGGAGGTGGCCTACAGCACAGTATCTTTATTGAGATGTGGTCCATGATATTAAATTGCTTAAGAAACCTCATAATAAATGACTGGAATGACCTGTTTCTGCAAATTGTTGTTTACTGTAATTGCATATCAGGAACAGCATTTGTATAAATTAACATCTAAGAATGTGGCATAGACAGTTGGCACCATTTCTTCAATTAAAGAAAAGCTGTAATGTAGTAATAATAATAATAAAAGATTTTCTATTCTTTACATCTAATTTCAAAGGAGAGTTAAATCATTAATAACTTTTCAACGATGTGAACATACATAAAAGAAAATGAAGCAATGATGCAGGAAGCTTCCATCTAGATAGCTTGATGCCATAATCTGAGACACACAAAGGGCAGCTCAAAGTATGAAAACATAAGTGAGATAAGAGAGTTTTCAAAGGCATCAAAAAGTCAGATTAGGACTTTCCCAAAGTGTTTGGGCGTTCAGATCTGGGATTTGGTATGGGTCCAACTGCTGTAAATTGCATGTAATGTAAGTCTTGTATTGCATTCTGTACTTTAAGCTACTCCCTAATAAATATCAGAGAATTTCCCCTACATTGCCCTAAATTTGAAACTTTTCTCATGCATCTGAATGGTGAGCAGCACTTTCTGTGTGCCTGAACGGAAGTCCAGTATCATTCAAATGGCTGCAGTCACTGAGAGATACCAGCACTATTTACAGTAATGGAGGTTCTGAAACAAAGGCAAGTATTCCTCAAAAAATTAAGCATTTCCTAAAACACGCTCTATATTTTTATTTAAAGTTAGGCTGTGCTCTTATTAGGGCCCATGTGTGTGCAGTGGATTGGGGGAGGACAAAAGAAGCCTTGCATCCGGTACACAGGCACTAGGCACAATTGCAGTCCCTGTTCTCTCCTGAGCAGTGTCATATTCTTGCCAGCAAGTTAAAAAAGTATGGATTGGATGAATGGACTATAAGGTGGATGGAAAGCTGGCTAGATTGTTGGGCTCAGTGGGTAGTGATCAATGGCTCGATGTCTAGTTGGCAGCTGGTATCAAGCGGAGTGCCCCAGGGGTCGGTCCTGGGTCTGGTTTTGTTCAGCATCTTTATTAATGATCTGGATGATAGGATTAATTGCACCCTCAGCAAATTCGCAGATGACACTAAGGTGTGGGGAGAGGTAGATATGCTGGAGGGTAGGGATAGAGTCCAGAGTCACCTAGACAAATTGGAGGATTGCACCAAAAGAAATCTGATGAGGTTCAACAAGAACAAGTGCAGAGCCCTGCACTTAGGAAGGAAGAATCCCATGCATTGCTACAGGCTGGGGACTGACTGACTAAGCAGCAGTTCTGCAGAAAAGGACCTGGGGATTACAGTGGACGAGATGCTGGATATGAGTCAGCAGTGTGCCCTTGTTGCTAAGAAGGCCAACGGCATATTGGACTATATTAGTAGGATCATTGCCAGCAGATCGAGCGAAGTGATTATTCCCCTCTATTCGACACTGGTGAGGCCACACCTGGAGTATTGCGTCCAGTTTTGGTCCCCCCACTACAGAAGGGATGTGGACAAATTGGAGAGAGTCCAGTGGAGGGCAATGAAATGATTAGGGGGCTGGGGCACATGACTTACGAGGAGAGGCTGAGGGAACTGGGCTTATTTAGTCTGCAGAAGAGAAGAGTGAGAGGGGATTTGATAACAGCCTTCAACTACCTGAGGATGGAGCTAGGCTTTTCTCAGTGGTGGCATATGACAGAACAAGAAGCAATGGTCTCAAGTTGCAGTGGGGGGAGGACTAGGTTGGATATTAGGAAACACTATTTCACTAGGAGGGTGGTGAAGCACTGGAATGGATTACCTAGGGAGGTGGTGGAATCTCCATCCTTAGAGGTTCTTATGGCCCGGCTTGACAAAGCCTTGGCTGAGATGATTTAGTTGGTGTTGGTCCTGCTTTGATCAGGGGATTGGACTAGATGACCTCCTGAGGTCTCTTCCAACCCTAATATTCTATGATTCTATGTTCCCACTCATACTTTCTGGTACTGTAGTTATCCTTAAATGGGAGGGAGGAGACAGGGCCATGGGCCTCATACATTTCCATACCAGACAGCAGGGCTGACTTGCTGCTAGAACTGGTAATGAAATAAAAAAAGGTGACCAAAAATTAAAATCTCAAAATTGTTTTTGTTTCTTGTGGAATTGTTGGTTTTGAAAAAAGGCTATTTTCCTATAAATATATATTGTTGATAAAACTGTGACCACAACTGTTTGCCTCAAAGTGACATGCACGCTGCACCCTTCTATGGGATGGTACAGCATGCAAGAGGCATTCTTAGTACCAGAGGCACAGTGCTTTATGGTGCTCCCCCCAGCTCAATGGCCCCACACTGGCCCCAGCGGGAACCTGTGCCTGCAGGACATTTGTCTCTTAGTAAATGCTGGTTTATCTATCTGAGGCATTAGAAGTTAATCTCTGCATTCCTACTGCTTGTTGTTTTAGCTTTCAACTGTGGCTTTAAATGAAATGCATTAGTCCCATTTGTATAAGTGTCCGACATGAAATGATTCTATCATGATTAGAAAGGTAAATGATTGATTTATTTTTTCCATTCAGTAATTTGACAAATTGAATGATCAGAGTTCATAATTAAGAAATTAGTTTCTTGGAAAGCTCTGACTTCAGAATTAATGAAGTAAAGACCATAGAGTTTACTGGGGATAGTCACATCTCAGTGAACATACAAGATATTAATTACTGGTTTAGAGCTGTGTATGCTCTGACGTGTGTATGAACCAAGGCCCTCTGATAAGTTAAAGAGCCATCTGAGAAACCTAGCATTTGTATTTCCTTCTCAGAGATTGATATTAATTGTAGTGTTAAATAATATTGTTTATTATTTGTATTATCGTAGCACCTAGGAGCCCCAGTCCTGGACCAGGACCCCTTGTGTGAGAAACACAAAACAAAAAAAAGACAGTGCTTGCCCTAAAGAATTTAGAATACCATGCTGCATCCCAGTTTGCTTCCTGCCAAAGTATATTGCATGTCTGTGATTTGTCATTCCAGTGAAGATAATATTTCACTGCATGGAAAAACATTAATAAATACACTTTATCTTTTAAAACTGTAAAAGTTAGGAAGGTTTCATTCATAGGGGATTTCATGTTAAAAATAATGAAATTTCTAACCCCAATTTTCCTTTGTAAAAATAGTACTAATATTGGCAAGTAGTACTGCTTGTTACATATCAACGTTGATTTCTATATTTTGGCATCACAATTGGGTCCAGTCTTACTAGTAATCAATAGGAAAAGATGGGACCAATACCAATCACATTAGCACAGAGCATTTTTTCCCCAATACAGGGTTCTGCTTACTGAGAATACAGATCATTAATATTTTGACCTAAAAATAGCTGGAAACTTTCACTGCTAAATTGTTGACAGCTCTTGGCTACTCCTGTGGCTAACAATCAAATAATCAAGCTAAAGCTTGTCAAACTAATTTTAGCAACTAAAATCTTATCCATCTGATAGTCTTCCTTTTTAACATATCCTAATTGAAACTGAGTTTACTCGTACTTAATTTTAATTGCTTGTTCTTAATTTTAACAAAGGAAAATATTTCATCTTGTAGCAGAACCTAGCAACTTCTTGAAAAATGATTTCATGCAGGACAAAGGTAAATGCTCTTAATTTTGAATTTTACGTTAGTAGGAAGGTGTCATGGAGGCACTGATTATAACTCCACAGGTTAAGGTTGGATTCTGTTCTGCACTTAAATCAGGGATTGAACCTCTTTGGGATTTTTATGGGAAAAAATACAGCATATACTCCCGAAATGTAAGCACTTACTCTGAGTACAGAATAAATTTTCTGAATATTTACATCTTCAACCCATTCGTTTCTAAATAAAAGATAATTAAACACTGAGTCATTTAAGAAAATTCACATCCGTGTCAGTCTATTCTTTTTTCCAAATGAATGTTCCATACTATTGAAATTAATTGAAATCTTACATATAGGATATATTTGAAGAAATTAGGTTGTAATTAAGATAAGTTATTAAGTATTGTATCTAATTATTATGATTATATACAGGCTCCAGGTCAACAGCTCAGATAACTTTTTTAAAATAGGATAATTGTGACAGAGATAACTCAAACAATCATCACTCTTCCTTTATAACTAATTTTTATTCAACAATTCTGGTGGTTGTAATGAATCAGTGGCATGAGGGAGGCATGTGTCAAGAGTTCTCATTGGTAGTTTACTTGGCCCAGCTGTCACTATTCTTTATACGATTCAAGGCCCATGTTCTAGCTTGGATTTGAAAGGTTCCCATTGCACTACTGCCTCAACTGTACTGTGCTGGGAAACTGAAACAGGAACTCGTGGGTTCCCTTGAAGCACACAGTCATTGACACTCAGGTGCTGGGCTCTCCTGCTCCCCTTTCACGTAATGCCAATCTCACTACAGCCCTCTAAAACAATAAGTCAACTATAAATTAAGGGTCAATTTTTGTGGCCACTTTGCATTATTTTGATGCAAATCAACTGTAAACCCAGTTTAGCAGTCTGGTGTGCTCTGGCTGCCTTGCACTGGAGTGCTTTGGTGTTCTAGTGAACCTAACTCTACCCTGTAGGAATGCTATTTGAGGGGGAAATATGTCTTTAAAACCCAGTTTAATCTAATCTGGCCTCAGAAACAGTAAAATGCCTTAATTATAATCACATGGTTATTGCAAGACATCACTATAGGGCAGAGTTAAGGTTGTTTGGGTTGTTAACTGTACATTTCTTACCTTAATAAGTTTGGATTTCTTTTAAGTACAACATGAACTCTGAATTTTCAGAGTTTATAACATTTGGTTTAGGGATAATTACAACATCCCTGTATTTTTTTTTTTTTTTTTTGCTCTTAAATTACTGATACTGTGAAATGTAACTCATTGTAATGTATTTTTTGGTCTATGAACTTTTATCTGAGAGTCTATGAAGGAAGATAATGAGTTAGTTGTGCAGATGTTTACGGGCAGCTCTTCTCAAGCTTGAGGAGTAGCCTGGAAGAACCAAGATGGTGCTTGTTTGGAAAAAAATGTAAGGTGGCCTCATTGGCCAATCCAAGGTGAAAGTCTGCGTCTCAATAATGAATGAGAGATGATAGGTAGAGTGGGGATAAACCATGAAAGGCCTTGAAAATAAAGACAAGTAGCTCATCTTTGGTATGATAGAGAAGGTGAGAGCCAGTGGAGGGATGCAAAGAGAGGGGTGACAAGTCAAAGCAAAGGGCCAGGAAAATGATCTTTGTGGCAGCATTCTGAATGGAACTGAGTGGGGTAAATTGCATTTGTCAAGGGTAGAGAGAAGGATGTTTCGGTAATCATGACACAAGATGGTGAGAGTCTGGATGAGCACTTTAGCAGCCTGGCTAGATAAGAAAGGCCAGACCTTACAGATGTTATGTGGAAGGAACTAGCAAGATTTAGACATAGCCTGGATGTGAGGACCTAGAGAGAGGTCCAAGTCAAAGATGGATGCCTAGGTTACAGGCCTGAATCTAGCTAATCCAATGCATCTTCCTAATGCAGTTGCTCTTAAATTAGTTTAATTCGCAACTGAACTGGTTTAACTTAACTTGGTAATTTACTATCACAAACCAACATGGTTTAACAAAGAGTTAAACTGGTTTAAGTTTGAATTCATTAAACAAGTTTATGTATCCATTTAAAATTGATTTAGTTAAACCAGTACAACTTTTCCCATATAGGCACCACAGATGGGCACCAAAAGGTTAAGGCCAAGATTTTCCATAATGACAGTACTCAGTATCAATGAAAATCAGACTCCTTATTTACATGCCTACATGTGAATTTAGGAGACTAATTTTAGGCACCCTTCTTAAATCTTTGCCTAATGACTTGCCCAAGGTCGCACAGTGCGTCAATGGCAAAGATAAATAGAATCCAGGAGTTATGTTCCCAGTCATATGCACTAACCGCAAGACAATCTTTCTTCTCATTTCCCTACTTAGTGGATTGCACTCCTGCATTTAACTTTCCACACCAGTCAACAAGATAAAATTATTGGCTGCAGTTAGTGAAATGTAGTAAAAGAATATTGAAGGGTTTATGGATGAAAACTGCTATAAAAATGCTAAGTTTTATTATTCTTATTTATTATTTGCAAACATAGGAATTCCATAAAGTTTACTTGTAAAGAAGCCTTAGCACAGGGCTTGAGTTTCTGATTGTCTTTTGTGTTCCAAATGCTTTATTCATCAGTTAAAATATTTAGTTAAAAAGTGGTTGCTAGCATGTTTCTGGTAACATGGAATTTATTCTTGGGGGGTGGGTGGAAATTAACATATGAATGACTAGTTATGAAAAATCATTCTAAATTAGCAACATTTCCTGCTGCCACTCTTGGCCTCTGTTCTTGAATGATGGTTATAGGGCTCCATGCCACAAATACAAAGCAGCACCTGTTAGTGATGTCAGGGCTACATTACAGTCACCGGCGATTCTACAAGGAGTTTTCTTTCAATGACCAATCATATTCACTAGTTATTGCATAAGATCAATTCTCTAGCCTGAGGTCATTTCCCATTTTTAAACTATAGTCCTCCTTTCCTTCTCTATCAGTTAATGTGCATCTGTGTAAAAAGGGTAAGGAAAGGGTTGTATTATCTGTAACCATTCAAAATGAAAAATTATATAAATGAAGGGCCATATTCTTTCTTTTAGACTCCTGCTGATTTAAATGGAAGCCATATCCAAGAGCTGGACTTTTCACTAAGAATTTAAATCACTGTCAGTTAAGTGAGCAGTTAAATTAAGCAGTTTATAAAGTTTCATGCGATTTCCTTGCTCTGCAAGACTAGAAATGCATGTAACCAACAACAAAAAAACAGAACTCCCATCTTCACCTAGACCTGATCCTGTTCCCTTACAAGACAATGCGTACTTTATATTGCAGTGCTTTGAAAATAAAAAGTGTTTATTATTACTACTGTCAGATTTTATTTTCTGTACAATTTACAGTACCCCTAACAGGAAGACATTAGGAAAAATTCACTCAGTAAGTCACGGGGTCTGTGGGTTTTTAAAAATAAAAGTTATAGTGCAGGTCTATTTGTTGAAATAGTTCACCTTTGTGTACCTCAGTTTTCTCGTCTGTAAAATGGGAATAATGGTCTGTACTGACCTTTGTGAAGAAAGCAATTTGAAAATTTACAGGTGAAAATACTATGAAAATATTATTACTGTTATTAATATCACCACTACTTTCTTGATGTGATTTGTGTTTGCTTTTTTTTGTTTTTCTTCTTTTGTCTCTGTTGGGATTCACAGTGCCACAAGGCAAAAAGGTTTGAGTGTATGAGTCAGACATGTGACTTGGGAACGGTAGAGGCTTTTAGATTGTTTGTTGTTTCTTGGTCAAGAGAAGTGAATTATATATTCATCACTTCAATAATGAATAAATAAACAAAGGGGAAAGATACAGAATGTAATTTAAGATGCTGAAAGCAGAAAGGGTCAGGATTGATATCAAGAATGACAGGAGAGCTACACCTAGCATTGGGCAAAATGGTACAGTACCATTTGGTTGAAATTTCTCTGAGAATACTGCTATTTTTTTAAAAGGTTAACATGATGACACAGATACTGGGAGGTGTGAGGCCTATACTCTTTGTGCAGCTGCATATGACCCAGGCACAAATACCTGGCCCAAGGTACAGTCATACTTCTGGGCCACCTGCACATTTTAGCACCAGGGCTCTCTGTTTCTTCCTTTCCTTTGTGGTCTTATGTCAGCGGCATTTCACCACTGCAGCAGATGAGAAATAGATTCCTCCTGACCCCTCTCTCTCTTTCACATGTCAACTTTGTGCCATAGTAAAAGTTACTAGAAGCTTTGAATTGGGGCAGGGGGAGGGAACAAAAACAGTCACTGAGGTGGCCTCATGCCCATATGAAGTGCTGACAGGAAATATTTTTCCTATTTACTTATTTGTCTTTTTGTGCAATTAGCTGCCTGCGACATACCTCCAGCACTTAATGACGGGGGGTGGGTTTTCTGGCCATGAAACCAGTTTGTGACTTAAATCTGTTTCCTTACAATCATGAAATACAGTCAAGGAGCCTTATTATTCCATATGCCCCACAACACAGGAAATGCCCAGGGTGAATTCCACTGAAAATTGTTGAGTTTTCATTAAAAGAAAGAAAGAAACTCTTTTCCTGAAGAGGAGGTGAAGTTCTTATGTTGCAGGACTGTACTTCTGGCAAAGTGCTTAAACTTTAGGCATGCTGACTACATTTAGAATTCAGACACAGATTTTGATTATTGCTGTTCTACAGCCTTTCTCAAGTTTGTTGCTCTAAATAATAAACATTTGCCGTTTATTTTGAATAGACTGTAAACTATTTGATGCAGGGGATGTCTTTATCTTTGTGTCTTATCCACCACTGAGCACAATGCCTGGGTCAGGAAGGGATTCACCCTCCCCCCCCCCCCCCCGCCCCGATATATTCTGTTTTTTTGTTGGTTTTTGTTGTTTCCTTACTGTGAACAGGGCTGGCTCCAGGCACCAGCCGAGCAAGCTCGTGCTTGGGGCGGCATATTCTAAGGGGCGGCATTCTGTTCAATCCTAGGGTGGCATGGCTGCCCTCTTTTCCTTTTTTTTTTTTTTTTGGTTCGCTGCTCCGGCTGCCCTGTAGGGGGCGGCGGCGCAGAGGAGGGGAGTGCCCTGCTGGGAGTAGGCTGCGCGCTCCGTCTGCCCCAGCGGGTGCCAGGTCTGCAGGAAGCCCGGCAGCCTGCGTCCTTCCCTCCCTGCCGACCTTCAATTCACCTGCAGGTGGGAGCGGCGTGGAGCCCTCCCAGCAGGCGGCGCAGTGGGAGGGGCTGAGTGGCGAGCGCCCCGGCAGAAGGAAGTTCTGGCCGCCCCCCTTCTCTCTCTCCTCCCCGCTCCCTCCCCCTCCCCCTCCCCCCCGCTAGCCGGGGTGCGCACTCGGCTGCCCGGGGCACATCTGCAGTGCAGGGAGTCTCGCTAGCCAGCGCGGCCGGGAGAGGCAGCCGCGAGCCGCCAAGTAAGTGGCACTGAAAGTTTGCACCCTGGCTCCAGCAGCCCTGCATGTTTTTTTTTTGCTTCGCCTTTTCGGCCGCCCTGCACTTTTTTTTGCTTTGCCACTCCTGCTGCCCTGCAGGGTTTTTTTGTTTGTTTGTTTTTTGCTTGGGGCAGCAAAAAAGCCAGAGCCAGCCCTGACTGTGAAACATTAGAGATGAGAGATGGGCACAGCTGGAGGTCGGAAACTGGATAGAGTGGGAGGATACTCTGAGGGAGTTCTGAGAATTTTTTTCTCTTGTGCTGGACCAGATGGTTCTTGTTCAGGGTCCAACTGTTCCCCTTATGTGGGGTCAGGAAGAAATTTCCCCCAGGTCAGATTAGCAGTGACCAAGGAGGTTTTTCACCTTCCTCTGCGGTGTGGAGTCTGGATCACTTGCCAGGATCATCTGAGTACATGTTACTTAATCAGTTCCTGGAATGCCTGGTCGAAAAGGGTCCGTGGTGGCTCCGGTCAGCCCTGCTGATCAGGCTGCTAAAAGTCTGGTCGGTGGCGCAGCAGGGCTAAGGCAGGGTCCCTGCTGCCCTGGCTCTGCACAGCTCCCAGAAGTGGCTGTCATGTCTGGCTCCTAGCCACAAGGCAGCCAGGGGGCTCCGCGTGCTGCCCCTTCCCCGAGCGCTGGCTCTGCAGCTCCCATTGGCTGGGAACCACGACCAATGGGAGCTGGGAGCAGTGCCAGCAGGCTCAGGCAGTATGCAGAGCCCCCTGTGCCTAGGAGCCAGACAAGCCGGTTGCTCCTGGGAGCTACCTGAAGTAAGCACCAGCCAGTCGGAGCCCAAACCCCATCCAGCACCCTCCTGTCCCAGGTCGGAGCCCTCTCCCACAGTCCAAACCCCTAGGCCCAGTCCGGAGCCCCCTCCTGCACTCCAGTCCCCTCATCCCCAGCCCCACCTCAGACCCTGCACTCCAGCCAGAGCCCTCACCCCCTCGCACAATCCAACCCCACTGCCCCAGCCTGGAGCCCCCTTCTGCACCCCAAACCCCTCATGTCCGGTGTGACGAAGTGGAAATTAATGTTTTCTCTGAGTGCTGTGTGGGTGCCTCAGTTTCCCCTATGCATTTCTCGAGTGTCTAGGGGTGTGTGATTGTTGCAGACCCCTAGGGGGCCAGTGTGATCCTGTCTGCACAGAGAATGGCCGACACCCTGTCTCCTGGCAACTGATGGCCTGGGCTCCTCCTCTGCAAAGATGCCAACAGAAGGTGTTGGAGAACAAAGAGATCAGGTGACCTCCTGGCCCGGGAAAGAGACAAAGGGAGAGGAAGGGCTGGAGAGTTTTCAGTTTGGAGCTGGCTGGGAAAATGGAGAGGAGCCCAGATGGGGCTCTAGACTCCCTCCACCACCCCCCCACAATGGACCTGACTGAGGGGGTCCTGTTGTCCGTACCTGCAAGACCTGTCTTGGACTCTGTTCCTGTTGTCTAAATAAAACTTCTGTTTTACTGGCTGGCTGAGAGTCATGGTGAATCGCAGGAAGCCGGAGGTGCCAGAGCCTTGTCTTCCCCAAACTTCGTGACATTTGGCCCCACCCCAGAGCCCGCATCCCCAGCCAGAGCCCTCGCCCCCCTCCTACACCCTAACTTCCTGCCCCAGCCCAGTGAAAGTGAGTGAGGGTGGGGGGAGAGCGAGCAATGCAGGGAGGGGGGATGGCGTGAGTAGGGGATGGGGCCTTGGAGAATGGGTGGGGCGGGGCAGGATCTCAGGCAAAGGCGGGGTAGGGCAAGGGTGTTCGATTTTGTGTGATTAGAATGTTGGCAACCCTATTTGCAAGAAGAGTACGATGAAGTTCCAAATGTTGATATTTCCATTTAGTTTGGTTATTGAAAATGTAACTTGGATGTCTGTGCTCAGTCCAGTCATGTGATCTTTCTATTTATGATTGCAAGTCTATGATAAACAATTTTGACTTCAATACATTGTATATCAAACAATTAATATGTCACGATCAACTAAAATATGTTCAAACTTTGCATAAATAAAGAAAATAAATGTCAGTAAATAGCTCAATTCTACTTCTTTTCTGACTGTAAATGTTGAAGAGCAGCCAAATATGCAAGTTGTTATTTTTTAATCAAGTCATTTTGCTATCGTTAAACCTTTCCAAATATTTGTAAGACATCTATCTAGTGGAGGAGTTTTTTCCAGCTAGTGCTAGTGATAATCCAAGCACTCAGTAATACCAAAACAGTACAACAGTGCACTTTATCGGAAGGGCACTCAGTGTAATATTGACTAAATGTATATGTACCTGTGAAGAGAAGTTGGGGAACAGAACAGATGCTACTTTAATTCCTAGATTTTGTTTTCTATCCCTCTATACCCTGGACCAGATTCTCAAGCCTAGCTATGACAGTTGAGCACCACTTAGGTCACATAAATGAAGAATAAACCATCCACATATCACCAATAGAGAACACCCTGCTGGTGCACCTGTGCTGCTGCCAGGCCCTGCACCTCTGTACAGGTGTTCTTCAGCATGAGGGATGTGTTGGATTTGGTGGAGCCTGCTATGCTACATCAGTCCTCCAGTGACATAACTTAGACCTGCCTGGTACCAGCTCAGATTGTCAGCCCCAAGCTGTACCCCAACCAGCGAGCCATAATCAGCACCCTGGTGTCTCCCTCTCGACTGGTGATAGCTCCTCCTTTTGTTATAAACACAGGGAGCTCTTGCTGAAGCATTTCTGCTGATCTCAACTACAACAGCATGGTACAAGGAGAAGAGGCAGTGGAAGTGCAGCAAAAGCAGTTAAGCATATGCCTAACTTTAAACATATGCTTACGTCCCACGCTCAGGCACATGACTAAAATTAAGAATGTGCTTAGGTGATTTGTTGAATAAGGAGGGACTGCAGAATCAGGTAGAAAGAGGAAAAAGTATCTGATCCTAACAATGCTTAAATAGGAGATATCAGAAAAGATTAATTTATAATGATCTTACATTGAATTTCTACTCTACCAGCGGCGAAAATCTTTTCTATTTTGGGCAATTCCATCATTCATGTATCACAGTACCAACCTACCCACTATGTACTCAAAATGATATATGTTGGAGGAAGTCTGTTATATATAATATAGACAGGGTAAGATAAATGTTGTCTCTTTCATGGCAGACACAAAACTTGCGGTGTTAATTAATATAAAAGGGAGGCTACAGGACACAAACACATCCCAGTGGTTCTCTTAGGTGCTCTAACTCACAGATTGGTCATACAAGCCTGTGCTGATCTTTCCCTAAATCATGTCCTAAACTGTGAGAACTTCTGACTCCACTACAGTAGACACTGTGTAATATAGATATTGAGGAAGCCCGTAGTGCCGCAAATTGAACCTTATTTAATATATATCTACATATTATGCCACCATTTATTAGGACTTCTTACGCTAGGATTATCCTGTTCCCAAGCCTCTGTGCAATCCCAGCTGTTTTGTGTTTGTTCAGTAAATAACAAAATATGCATCTAACCTAACAAGCCATTATTACTGTTTGTCTAAAAGACCATCTCACGCTTAGTAACAGGACATATGTATTTTCCATAACACATTGAGTGCAGCATATTGAAATTAGGGTAATCAATAAACATTGAATTTCTGGCATGGGGTCATGTTTTATTATAATGGAATATTTGAGTAATGCCATTTTTATCCCAGACATTAAAACCTCACAATTGTGCTAAGAGGGAAAAAATGAATGTTTTATGGGGGCTAGAAGGGAAACAAACAATTTTAAATTGTATGTGCCCTTCTTCATCAAAGCACTTAAACAGGTGCCTAAATCAATGGGATTTAAACATGTTTTGAAATGTTTTGCTGAATTGGGATGAGATTACTCAAATACGTAAGCATCTTGTTAAAGCACAGCCATTGCACATATATGAGTGGAAAATAGGTAATCTCTGAAATAATTTTTGTGTGCCACACCCTGGAATAAATTATAAGAATTTCCGTTCCAACTACTGATAAATTTCTAATCAAAACTGTTAGGAATTATTGTGGTATGAACGAGAGAATGTTTCAAGTAGTAATAGAAGTGTGTTAAAGGTAATCCTTACCTCTCATTTTTTTCTACTATTTATTAGCCTAAATAAAAATAGAGGATTATTTTTATTGTTTTTTTGAAGTAGGAAGTAAGATCATGCACTGGAAGAATCCAAAATACATAATTAAGTGCAAGCACAATATTAATTTAAAAATATTAATTTGAGATGTCCAGGCAAAGTTGAAACATTTTCAGAGATAACCTTTTATCTTGGAGTAGAATAAATGTGAATACATCTTGCAAATAAAGAGATTTTAACTTTTAAATATTATATATTCTCCTGCCAACTTAAAAGAATAATTCAGAAAATGAACAATTTAATCATGTCACAGTGAGATTGGGAGTGCCAAATTTCATCTTGATTTATTTTAAAACCAAAGACTGCATATAAAACATAACAGATATCATTAGGTTTAACAAAGAAAATACAAGTTTTGAGACAAAGTATATTGGGCAAAAATAATCTGTATATTGACATTTTAACATTCAGTTTGTAATGGTTCTGTCTAATCCTTTTGTATGACAAGTTCCATGCAAATGACAAGCAAAGGTGATAACATATTTACAAAAAACTTAGCCTCAGGCTTATGTACACAGCTTTAAACAATTTCAGGAAATTATTGCTCAATTTCAGGTAATTATTGCATGTTCAATAATTGCAACTGAATACTTGCACTCCACACAGTCAAAAGCTTTTTCTATATTAACTAAAGAACTTCAATTTGTTTTCCTCAACTGAATAAAGTGATCATTTTGAGTGTCTAATATTTACTGAAGGTAACTTTAATCCCTATGTAAATATTAGGATGTAAACCTTTCATTCTTAAATCCAGTATTTTACATGATATTTTAATATAATTATAACAGAGAAACTTTACCAACTACAGTTTTCTTATCCTCACCCCTCTTTTTAGTGTTTTGTTTTTTCATTTTTCATTATGTATTCCCATAATTGCATATGTCATATCTTTTATGGAAGTAAATCAGCATCATTCTGTCTACCTATTTATGTGGCCTCCATCACTCTAATATGTGAGAACATCACAATATTAATGAATTTATCCTCAAAATTCGTCTGTGGTATGAAGGTATTATAACCCATATTTTAAGAGATTTTTATTTCCTCAGGTTCATACAGGAAATGTGAAAGTTGGAATTTGAAGTAGGAATTACTCAAACTCCTTGATTAACTGTCAAATACTGTAACAACAAGACTATGAACATTGCTATAAGATTATTAATCTTTTCTAAAAGCCTTACAAAAAACAAAGGGGCTAGGAACTATATGGGATGTAAGTTATAAAATTGCCATAAGAATTTCCTTTTGAATTTATGTCTTAATGATTATGTATTTGAGGGTCCACATTTTGGTAAGGTAACAGCATCCAAATATTATAATATTTGATTTGTTTTGAAATAATATGTATAGAATTTTCAGCAATTTCTCTATCACTTGTTTTGTATGGCCATATTTCTTGTGCACAGAATCAATGCTAGCATTTTTAATTTTCAACTACAAAGTCAGTAATTTGTTTATAAAATTTCTTTTATAAAACATAAAATTTGTTTTATGTATCAGTTAATTTAATATTTTCTTCTGCAAAATGAGCATTTGATTTTCCCTTATCAGACATTAGTTTTTATAAACCCTTAGAAAGTCCATCTTTTGTGGAATTGTTCAGTTTAAAAAGCCTCTTTCAGATTATAGAATCTATTAAAAACTCTTTGCTGAATTTATTTCAGCATTTTCACTGGAATAGACAGAGCACAAAGACGTATTTCTTGTCCATCACACTGCAGATGAATTTCTATTTGTTACAGTTACAAAAAAGAATAAATATTCAATCTGTTAGCTAAATTGACTCTTCAGGATGTGATGAAGCTTGGGATATTGTACAGCATGTTCTAATTCTCTAGCAGGAGGAATAGCTTATAAATTAGTCCTATTTTTCTGCCTGCTAGAATGCCTCTGTTGTACTTAACTGTTTTACATTCTGCATATTTATTGTAATAAAATGATTCAGTGTTCTTTTTCGACTGAATGATAAGCCATCTTGGTAGCTTTTGAGGAGACTTGAATTACAGAAGTACCATCTTCAGACTACCTGGGGAAAATGAAATCCTTGGGACAGATCTACAGAGGGACTTAGGGATCCACTTGGATGAGTGCCCTAACCAATGGACTTATAAAGTGATTCTCACTCTGTCTCTGGCCCTATTAATAATTAATTAAAGTGGAATGGCTTCAACAAAAGATGTTGACAGACGCTCTCATCACAATATCCCATAACTCAGCGGTTTGGGCACTCACCAGAGAAGTGGGGAAACTCTGTTCGAATCCCTTCTCCTCATCAGGCAGAGGGGAGAATTGAATGTGGGTCTCCCACACCCTGGGTAAGTTTCCCTAACCACTAGGCTAAAGGTTATAAGGGATGCCCCCTAGTACCCTTCATGGGACAGTTTTGTGTGGAGTTAGGCAGGTGCCTAAACTGTAGTTCTTAATTTGTAATGACAGAAATGGCGGGGCTCAAGCAATTATTTTACATTCATAACTGATGCAGCAAGCCCAGAAGTGCCGGGGCTATCAACTGCCCAGCCTAGAGGTGACAGGGCTCAGCTCTGACACAAATTAAGCACTGCTAAGCTGCTTGACTCCAGGAGAGGGGTTCCTGGCTATGGATCACAAGCAGAGATAGGTGCTTCTTGTAGCCCAGATTTAGGAACCTAAGTCTTTGAAAAGGGCATGGCTTAGGATATACCCCTCTTGTTGACATCTCCCACTGGCTAGCTTAAGCAGCTCCCCAATTAGCATGCTGTGTTTTGTGGATCCCATTCTCAGGCATCTATCTCTCCCCATTCATTATATAGGGAGCCTCAGCACCTATCTCAGGTTTTGTGGATTCTAGATCCATCTAAGTCCCTTATGGATCTGGGCCCTTGTTGGTCAAGAACACTTAACCAGCCTAACTCCTAATGAGAACAGATAACTCTACTAGTAGGTTTCCTCTAGACATTGTGGGCCCTTACTGTGCTGAGTGTTATTGGCTGTGGGCAAACTGAGCATGAACTGTGACTCTGTAAATCTTAATGATTTATAATGATACTTACACTATAGTGTTTTCTCTTTTTAACGAACCGTACAAACAGTAATGGAATAATTACTAACTTATGCTACCTTCAGGATTTTAAAGAGACAAATGGTAGTGTAATAACTACTGCACCTTTACTACAATATAGGCATTACCACTTTTTACATACATGAGTGAGTCTCTCCCTACAGGGTGCCAATGAGACCACACAGTATTCAATTTTAGGAGCCTCTCTACTCTGAAAAGATGTTGACAATTTTGATGAAATTCAGAGAAAGGCCACAAATATATATTTCTATAACACTGATAATAGTAGCTGACTGCTGAAAAGGGATTATGAGGCTGGAGACATTGATTTAAGAGGAAATATCAAAAGAATGAAATTGCTTGGTTAAATTGCAACTAAAGGGCATAAGCAACTTCAAGGCTGGGGAGGACTTATTGAACATGACACAAAGTGATACAACTAGAAGTAGTAGGATTAAGGGGTGGTACAGAAAATATAGGTTGAATATCAAGAAAATGTTCCAACAGTGATGTCTATAGGACTTTACAATAGACTCAAAATGAAAATGGAGAAAACTGTTTGAAGTGTTCATACGGTAGCTAGCCTGGACTTAGGCACTGGATAATATACAGCAGGGAAGAGTCCTGCATGGGGGATGAACACAATATTTCAGACTGGTTTTATGGGCATGTTCAGTGCAACTTTTTGTCTAGTATGATGTCCTAGATACTATGATGATGACACCTTAGAAATGCCATAGACCTATAACCTTAGAAGGATTTTGTGTCTCTAATTTCTTTCCATCTATGACAATTGACAATTATATTTTTTAAAGTGCACTGAACCTGATATCTCCATGCAAATATACAATCCAGTAATAAAGTCACACAATATAGACATCACTCTTGCTCAAATGAAGAGAGAAACTCTCATATGCTGCAGTAAGTACTATTTATCTAGGGAGAAGGAAGGTGTGCTTATTGCTGTATTTTATGTAAAGAGAATGACTTCTCAGTGGTAAGTGCATTGTGTCAGGGCTTTATTTCCCTCTAATTATGGCATCAATTCTGCTATCACACACGACTGAAATCCAGTTGGGAAAAAAGGAAATGTTGTTCTGAGGGGAATTAATTAAAACTCCATTTTTAATAATAAAATATTTAGAACTGAACATATTTACCACTAATAGCTTTGTATGGCTAAGATTACCATGAGAAATCCATATAACAGAATGTATTGTGGAGCCTCTTTAGACACCCACATTTTTGGCAGCACATTTCAGCTTTCAAGACTCTTTAAACACATGGCCTCGGTAATTGTAAATTAATTGGCTGTCATGAACAATGGAACATATCATAATACCAGGATTACATGCCACTGAGAAAAAAAAGAGGGCTGCCATATGTTGCAGGATTTGTGCTAATTGAATTCAGCCAATATAGCAACAAATATTAAGCCTCTCCCTGTCCACATCCCCTCCCCCCACAATAGCTGACACATCTACAGCTGCTACTGCTGAACGATTATGGACTCATCTCAGGAAGCCACTCTCAGAGTAAAGTTGTGAGGCTAATACACTCCAGAACTGAACTGTAGTTCTGTTTCAGCTAACCCACAACTGAAGCTTCATAAATTAACTTAAGTGGCAGTGGGCAGGATCCCAGATCCCTGCTGGAGGAACTGCAGGAGTAAGAGCAGGCACAAAAGGTTGCTGATAAGGAACGCATGGAAGCATGCTGAGTTTGGCAACAACCTAATGCCAGTATTGAAGCTCACCCACAAAGTTAGGCAGCTCTACATTTGTGTCTGGGCTAGTGGAAAGGGTGGTAGGAATGCTGTAGGAGCATGAGGAGGTGTCTCACCAGGGGTGATAGAATCTCATATAAACCTGGTGTTTATTTTACAAACAAAACAATTTATTGAATTCAAATTGATTCATACGAATGTAGAGGGTGGTTCCTATGTGCTGTATGATTTAATATTTTTTTAGCAATGTATTGGGATATAGTATGGTAGCATGTATATACAGTAGAGCCTCAGAGTTACGAACACCTCGGGAATGGAGGTTGTTCGTAACTCTGAAATGTTCGTAACTCTGAACAAAGCATTATGGTTTTTCTTTCTGAAGTTTACAACTGAACATTGACTTAATGCAGCCTTGAACCTTTACTATATAGAAGAAAAATACTGCTTTCAACCATCTCAATTTAAATGAAACAAGCACAGAAACAATGTCCTTGCCTTGTCAGATCTTTTTTTAAACTTTCCCTTTATTTTTTAAATAGTTTACATTTAACACAGTACTGTACTGTATTTGTTTTTTGTTTAGTTTGGTGTTTTTTTGTTTCTGCTGCTGCCTGATTGCATACTTCTGTTTCTAAATGAGGTGTGTGGTTGACAGGCCAGTTCGTAACTCTGGTGTTCATAACTCTTAGGTTCTACTGTATGGAGACTAGAACAGCCTTTTCTTTCACCCCCTCATTCCTTCCCGATAGGGGAAGCCACAGTTTATGGACTGCTCCATATACTAGCCCCTCAAAAAGTCAGAAGGAGGACATGGGTTTGCCTTTTTCTGCACAAGCTATCTGAACTGCCTTTGCTGCAGAGGGGAATGCATGCTTGTACCCCCCTAAGGAGTTGGTGCCGCAATGGTGCTCCTCAGCAGCTCTGGGAGTGGAGTTTCTGCTGGAGAGTAGCGGCTTTGCACTACTCCCTATTTAAAGCTTTGGAGCAAGAGATTGGATAAATGACATCACCCATTTTTTACTTGATTTTTCAAAACTTGATAACAATGGTATTGCAAGTTCAAATCCTCATTGTTTTTGCCTGTCTCACATAAGAACTGCTGTAGGGGTCACCAAGCTTCTTTTTGTTCTACCGCTTGCATAGGCCTAGTCAGGATTACTCATTAAATGCTATTCTTAAACGTCAGTTCTGAAGCCACTTTTCTGCTCGGAGCTGGTTCTGTTGGAAAATGGATGTCTTTTGGTTTTGTTCTTAAATGGAGGAGGGCCACATTTCAGGTCAGACTATTTATCGGAAAGGCACTTCAGAGATAAAAACAAGAATGCTGAATTTATCTTGCAGTCACAGCAACATCCAGCAAATAATGCTGCAGGCTCCCTTAGCTCCTGTGTCTGAGACCAGCCAACCATCTAAAGAGAGCTGTTCATGTCAATATGGATTCACAGTTTCAGCATTGCATATTAAAGGACATCTATGTCAGCTGTGTTTTCTCAATTACTCAGTTGTTTTTCTTGCTCAGGAGGTAAACAATCCTAGTTATTTTCAGTCATAAAGGTTCTCAGTCCCTTTGCCTTCAGTGGGAGTAGAGGGCATTCATCAGTTCTTAGTATCAGGTATAAAATCTGACAGCTACTGTTTTGTTAGCAGTTTTTGCTACATCAAAAAGAGTTAACAACATAAAAGGGGGGGGGGCAGTATTGCAGCTTAGTACAATGAATGAAAACAAAGCATCACAATAGGGAAACCTGGACTTATTCCAGTATTTAGTCAAAATAGTCATTAATGGATAATTTAAATGTGAGCATACAAGGCAAGTGTGAGTTTTGATCCCTTTAATCAAATGCTACCCAATCCTTTTTTACCATTTTTCTTTTTTTTATAGCATGAATCATGCCTTTTTGAAGGTGGCATTCTTAGCTTTTGAATTGTATTTACCTCAACATTTAATTTCACTGGCTTAGATATTGCCATCTGCATTGTGAGCTGTGACAAATCAGAGCTGCTCTCATGAATATTCAGTAAAAGCTATTTGTTGAGGTATAAAAAGAATTATATTTATGTAACTCTTGTGTATATTCAGAGTCACATCTACTGAATGTTAATGTTAAATTTTTTTTTTTACTGTGTTTTACTACTGTTGTCTACGGAGAATATGTTGGATTCTGTTCCTGCTTATGTATTAACAGTCTTGTTTACTAAATTCCCATTAGTTATACCTATTGAAACCCACTGAAAATAGTGGGTTTGACCACATGTCACTAAAGGCATAATTTAAGTCAGTGAGGTTACACAGGTATAATTGGCATAATATAGTCTGTAGAACCTTTATTACTGATGGTGATGCATTTTAAAAATATCCAGCTTGACTTTCAGATTCCAGGCTGAGTTTGCAGGGGTGGCATATGGAGGAAAATGCCGTAAACTGAGCATATTACATATGGAAATCACTGAGAGACAATAAATCCCAGGATGCAGCTTTAGTCACTTTTAAGAGCAGGATGCAGCTTTAAACAAGATTTGGATTTGGTTCAGTGCAGTCAGGGAAAGTTCTTGTTTTGTCCAGTTTACCCTTCCTTAGAGGCAAATCTCTTTTTTTCCCTTCATAGGTTCTCTTCCATGGTAGCTAATGATATTTTCAGTCATAGGATATGATACTATGACACCTGATTTTTGTAAAGCAAAGAGTAAGAACAAATATGTTTGCAGTTGCAGCTCCCATTCTTAGGGGCCAGACCTTGAGACATATTCAGCTCAGTTAGGAAACTTTGAGTTCTTAGAACTGGACATTGGTCAGGTTCAGAGGCAAGCCTTGTTCAAATGCAGTTGCATTAATAAAGATGGTCAATTGGTTAAAGAATTCAGCGCTATATCTTTAATATCTCTACAATTGCATGTTTTAGGATTCTGGCTTTAGAGGATTAAAGGTGATTTAGGTGGTTGTTAGAAGTGGATTTCACTGAAGGCTTTGAATAAAATCCTGATCTCCTATTCAAAGAAGATATAAAGCTGTAATTCTTTCTTTGATGAAGTCCACCACTGTGAGATTTGACACTTGAGTCCCCATTGTATTCTGTACACGCATGATGGATTTCTGATAAAAGTATATGCTGCTTTCTCATCTGGCATTGTGTGTGTTTATGTGGGGTTATTATAGAAGATATAAAACATCTCTATCCATTTTGTTGTCAGTGTTCTGGGGTAGATAATAGGAGTTCTTCTAAAAGAGTTTGCATTTATATAATAATTGTAGATAAAGAGAAATGAAGTGGCTCATTGCTATGAGAGAGAGAGAGAGAGAGACAGAGCGAGAAACCACCCCAACCTCTCCTTTTAATTGGTAGTAGCATTAAAAATACATGTACTTTGCTTTCTGGAGAGTTTTATAAAGCTGTCCTCAATGTAATTTTCCTCCCTTCTTAATACTTTTAATAAAGATGAGGAATTTTAGTTTGGTGTCATTGACATGCAGCAGTTTGGCATAGAAACTAACTAACTCTAGCTACGGTCAGAACATTTAGAAAGATTTCCTTTGGACTGGTTAAAACCAGATTAATGCTCTTATCCTGACTTTGCCCTACTTGAATAAAGTTGCTGCAGTGAAGTTATAATCTCTTAAACATAAAATATTTCTACTAGTTCCTCTTTAAAAAAAAAAAAAAAAAAAAAGTGAAAACTAGGGTTCTGAAGCCAGGATGGCTGATGTGATCCTAGGTGACATGTAGTCAGCAAAATCCCAGAATGCAACCTTGTACAGATGGGCTAGTCATGACATTTTCTCCCATCAAGCATATTGTGACATCTATTTTATTTCCCTTCTTTTCTCAACAAATGTTCTATTTTGCTGACCCAGGATGGTTCTTTCTGTTAAAAGAAAATCGAAGCAGCTACCATTTCTTAAGTGCACAAGACTTTTGCCACCTCAGTGGTGGGGTTCTATATGTCACATGAGTACATATTCCAAGTGGTTTGTGGAATGGTTGCATAGTGTCTGTCAAAAGTAACCCTTAGAATGCTACCAGATGTCAAGGTGAATAACACATGGAAACTGGGACATCTTGACTGCTGGGTTGATAGAACAAGGAAGTTCAGGTCAGTAGTGTCAGAGTTCCAGAGGTGGTTGGGTATGAGATCACGTCACTTGTTGGGGCGAAGACAGCTGGATGGGGGTTCTGCTGGGCACTTGGCACAGGCGGTTTGCAGAGGGATTAGGCAGATGGGGATTGCAGGAGGATTCAACACCTGAGAGTTGTCATTTTAATCGTCACAGGGATATGAGAGGACTAGGCAACTGAGAAGTGGGTCTGGAGGATTCTCATAGTTTATCGAGGTTTTAACAGATGTCGCAAGAGGGTAGGGGTACAGCTCAGATAGTTTGAATGGTTGATTACAGTTTGCAGTCAAATAATTAGCTGTACTCAGCCTTGCAGTGTTGTTTATTGAGGATGAGTAAAGATTGTCTGGCTATCAAAAAATCTTTGCATTCATTTTTTTCAAGTGGTCCTTTGCATCCTTGTCAGTCACCAAGATCCCACCCTCATACTCAGTATCTCACACCATGAGCATTATCCATTTGGCTGAGGACTCTTGTGAAGGGGTTTACAAATCTCATACTAAGGCCAACACACGGAAAAGGCTGAAGCAGTATTGGACTAGAAAAACTCTGCCCCTCAGACACTGAGTGTGCTTCTGAGGAAAGTATAAAGAGCTCCAGAAGCCCAAGCCAGGGGAAGGAGGCGAGGAGGAGAGAAGCCATTTACAGGAGGAGCACTGCCCTGAGACAGGAGAAGAAGAAGCTCTAACTGAGAGGGTCTGGCTGTGAGTTTCCCCCACCCCCCTTTTTTAGACATCACGCAAGAGGTATGGAGAACCACAGGCAGGGGCACCAGAGGGTCTCCTGCCTCAGACTCTGGGGTTTGAAGCAAAGGACTATGACTAAACAGCAGCCACGCCCCAAACTGAGGCACTTCCATGGTAGGAAGTGGCCCAGGGAAAGGTGAGAAGGAGGTGGGCCAAATGTAGACCATCTCACAAGATTACACTTTCAGGGACCAGTGGAGTGGCAGGGACCAAGTGGTCTGCCTACCCACCCTAGATTCCCTTATGCCTAGCTCTGGGATGTGCAAGACTAGGGGAGACTGACCCATCTGAACTCTATCCAGGATGCAGTCAATTAAAAAGAGAGATGGAAGCAGCAGGTTTTGACCACTGGGCCTGCTGACCAAACAGACAACCCCTCTACAAGTCCACACACTTTATAATAAGACCATTGTATTTCATTCTTGTCAATGCTTACGAGTCTTGTATATAACCCAAGACAGTGCCACAGTTACCAATTCTCTTCGAGTCTTCAAACTGCCTCATTGCATTCCTTTGCCTATGGAGTGGCAAAGGCCGAAACATAACCCTTAGGTCCAGTTCCATCTATGAAGGGGGAGAGTTTCTTCATATCACCCCTGCTCCAGAGACTGAGAGCAACATCTCTGTCATTCTCCCACTGCCTCCCACCCAGGGCTGTTGCTTGGACAACTGGATAAAGACTATATGGACTGAATTCCTGCAGATTTCAAAATTGTAAAGGGAACATCTTCAAGCGGGTGAAAAATGTACCAATTTTAAACACTATTTCTATTCAGTGGACCCTGGGAACTGGATGATAACTTTCAAATGTCCAGGATTCACCTTTTACCACACAAGTCCAAAGGGTGATTCCAAAGCTGAGTTCTTTTTCATCACAAGATCGAACAGTCCAAATATATTGCCAACTAGGTGGTTGCTTTGCAGCTAAAAAGCTGTGTGTTTGGCAGAGTTTTTACTTCAGGAGTATGCTACTTTCCTTGCACAGATCAACAATGTTTGTCGGTTTGCATTAGCCAGAGTAAATTCTTACAGTTGTTTTACTGTCACCCCAATGACTTTGGAGCCTGAGTGAAGATGATTTTGTCAAAAAGGAAGTACTTTTTGTCCTGCCTTTGAAGTCTTTTATGGCCATCTGAAGTTTTTATATGAGACTTAATGAACAGGAAACTTGGATTCCAACCCAGTGAACCACTGAACCTGTAACCAAAAGTCTGTTAGGGATGGTACCACCCTACTTCCCAACCTTAAAGTAGTTCAGCCTGTTTACCTTGGCAAAAAGACGATTGAGATGTGACTTGATTATGGCATATAAGTACCTTCAAAAGGGAGAAAATATCAGATACTGTAGAGTTCTTTACTCTAATCTGGCAAAGACGCATAACAAGAATCAATGATTTCAAGTTAAAACTAGACAAATTCAAATTAGAAATTAGACACACATTTTTAACGGTAAGTAATGGTGATTAACTATTGGAATAAACAGGGAAGTAGTGGATTCTCCCTCTCAAAGTCTTTGGATCAAGACTGAATGCCTTTCTGGAAGATAGGCTTCAGCCAAATACAAGTTTGGCTCAATACAGGAGTGATTGCTCCGTGTTATACAGGAAGTTAGATGATGAGGTAATCTAACAGTCCCTTCTGGCCTTAAAATCTATGACTCTATGATTCTTAAACACCAACAAATCTCAGGCAAAAGAATAAGAGCAAACTAAAACTTGACCTCTCAAGTGCTTATTAAAAATATATAGGCAAAGTTAGGCTGCTGAAATACCCATAATCAGGCTTTTTTGGAAGGTGAAAATCATCTCTCTGAGCCCCAGTAAACTGTGGAAATTGAGAATCATATACTTTTCATGAGGTCTTGGAAATTGCAGTTCCTTCCTTCAAGCTTTTATATCCCAAACAGAGTAAATAGTTGGAAAAGAATCTTTTGTTATAGTGCATGCTAGAGCTCCTAGTTTTGGTTAGATCGTATAATGATTTCCATTCTAAATCCTATATCCAGTCACATGGAATTTTGTGAATTTGCATTTTAAGACTGATGTTTTCCAGATCATGTAGTGATTGGTTTATTTTTTATTATTTTTTGCCAGGCTTGAGCAAAACTAATTCAGAAGGTGGTTACAAATTTGCCTGAACAGGCTCTTTAAGAAACTCTGTTTTTTTTAGCTAATAATGGATGCCAGTTTTCAGGCTGGATCCTGTGATAGCACAACTCTCTCATTAAAATTGTTGTAAGTCCTCCATACCTCAAAGATGCATTGGTTGTCCACTCACACTTGGATGGTTCATAAAACCTATCAACTGGTGGAATGAGAGTCTTTTCCCAACTTTTCCTCTTCAGGCACTTAGCAGAATACTGTAGATTCATCAAGGTTAAGTAAAGAATGCTGGAGCGAGTGGGACTTCCAGGGGGAGGACAAAAACAGGGAGGAGTTGGTAAGAAAATGGTAAACTCTGAGATAAAAATGGTACCAGAGAACATAAGAATGGCCATGCTGGGTCAGACCAGTGACCCATCTAGCCCAATATCCTGTGTTCCAACAGTGGCCAGTGCCAGATGCTTTAGAGGAAGTGAACAGAACAAGGCAATTTATTGAATGATCCATCCCCTGTTGTCCAGTCCCAGCTTCTAGCAGTCAGAGGTTTCGGGACATCCTGAGCATGGGGTTTCATCCCTGACCATCTCGGCCAGGGCCGGCTCTAACTTTTTTGCCGCCCCAAGCAGCAAAAAAAAGCGCCGCCATGCTGTAACATCCTCCCCAGCGCCGCCACACCGTAACACCCTCCCCAGCACCGCCCCGCCCCACCCGCCGTGGAGCACCGCGCTGCCGAAACCCCCGCGGAATGCTGCGCCGCTGAAGCCCCCCCCGTGCGGAGCGCCGCCGAAACCCCCGCGGAGCGCCGCGCTGCCAAACACCCCTGCGGAGCACCACATTGCTGAACCCCTCCCCGCCGAGCGTCACACTGCCGAACCCCTCCCCGCGGAGCGCCGCGCCGCTGAACACCCCCCGCCAAGCGCCGCTGAACAGCCCCCGCCGAGCGCCACGCCACTGGAAATCCCCCGCACCGAGCACTGCGCCACCAGAACCCCCCTGCACCGAGCACTGCACCACGCTGCCCCCCGCCACCCCAAGATTGGACACCCCTTACCAGGTGCCGCCCCAAGCACGTCCTTGGTTGGCTGGTGCCTGGAGCCGGCTCTGATCTCGGCTGATAGCCTTTGATGGACCTATCCTCCATAAACTTATCTAATTCTTTTTTGAACCCACTTCTGGAACCCGTGGCAATGAGTTCCACAGCTTGATTGTGTGTTGTGTGAAGAAAACTTCCTTATGTTAGTTTTAAACCTGCTGCCTATTAATTTAATTGAATGACCCCTGGTTCTTGTGTTATGTGAAAGAGTAAATAACACTTCCTTATTCATTTTCTCTACACTGTTCATGATTTTATAGTTCTCTATCATATTCTTTTTCAGTCATCTTTTCTCCAAGCTGAACAGTCCCAGTCTTTTTAATCTCTCCTCATATGGAAACTGTTCTATACCCCTAATCATGTGTGTTGCCCTCCTCTGTACTTTTTCCAGTTCTAATATCTCTTTTTTTGAGATGGGGCGACCAGAACTGCACACAGTATTCAAGGTGTGGGCATAGTGAATTGAAGAAATGAAAGTTCAAATGAAGGAAGTCAACAGAATGAGAGAGAGAGCGAGAGAGAAAATAGGACTGAAAAATATAGCTATGTATCTTCCTAGTTCTCCAACTCTCTCACACTAGTTTAAGAGGGTATGAGAAGGGTGCTTTGTGGTCAGAGTTGTCTAATACTACAAGTAGCTCCATTCTCCCCAGTGTGTGTTTGTATTAAATAGATACGCATAAGCACCACTTTCTGTACTTCGAAAGGGGGAAAAAAAGTTATCTTCTATACGGCTGATCAGCTCTTTTTTTCTCAGTAAATCTCTTTTCCTGTCTCTCTCTCTCTCCTCTTTGGACTTACTGGATTCAATGCCAGCCCTAAGCAAGAAGGGGATTAATAACACCACTGCAGTATTCTGTCTTTTTCAGTAGAAGATAGTTTCTGGGGGTCTTCATGTAACTTACTGCTTCATGAATGTTGTAATTTATTGTTATTAGTATTTATATGATTGCCTCTGAAGTTTAGGGTTACCAGGCCAGATCCACATACCTTTAGACTTGAATGGAATTACACTAGTGTATATCACAAGTATGTGAGAGCAGAATCTGGCTCATGTTTCTATCAGAACCAGAGCGGGATGTAAGGAAACAATGTAACTGCTGCTATTTGCATGGCTTTTCTAAGAAAATTCATAGAATTTTTTTTTTTTATGACCAGAAGGAACCATTAGATCATGTAGTCTGACCTCCTGTTTAATACAGACCATAGAATTTCAGATTGATCTCAATAATTAATATTTGTCTAACGGATAGGGAAAGAGGTCCATAAACATATCACTTGGCTTCCATAAGGTCTTAATTGAATTTGTTTTTAAATCAAAATGAAAAACTTTTACTAAGAACTCCTAATTTATAAGGCTTACAATACACAAAATGTTGAAGGTACCTGGAGAACAGATGCCAAGATTATTGTGATATTCTCCCATATCATGGGAGATAGTTTTACAAAGGTAATTTCCTACTGAGGATTTTTCTTTTTGTCTCAGGTATTTTCTTAAGCCATAAAATGGTTATTTTTTGTATTTAAATGTAAATTATCATTCGGTACTGGTCCTGAAAAACCTATAATTTCAGCTGAAAAAAAAGTTCAAAAATATTCCTCCTAAATAGGATTTCTGTTACTGTCAGGCCATTATATGTGGTGATGTTCTATTTCAAGACTGCCACTACTGCCAAGCAGTACATTTGTAGAATGAATTTTTTTTTTAAATCCCGCATTTGTTTACCTCTTGACTAACCCCCATTGGCTCACTCTATTTTCTTCATCAATGTCTCAGTCTTTCCTTTCTCTTCTTCTCAGGGTACATCATTCACACTCATCTATGATTTTGTAAATTGGCTCTCTTGCCAACTGCTTGTCATTCTCACTGATGTTGAGTGGGCTATTGCTACCTTCCTTCAGATATTTTTGGAATGATCCCTGTAATTTACACACAGTAGTAGATCCCAAAGCTAATGGAATTCCTTCCTGTCCTTGAATCCTTTTTTATGGAAAGGTAACAAGAATAAATGTATGGTGCAGCTATATTTCTGTGTTCTTATAAATAGCAAATTCAAAAGTACAATAAATAGGCAGCGTCCATTTGTTATTCTGTTGTACTTCAACGAGAAATATTTATACGTAAGGTACTGTAAATCCAAGTTGCCATAATGTATCACCCATAATTCCTAGCATCCTCAGCAACGGCAGCATTTTCTTAACTGTAAGTCAATAGTTTAGTCTCCTGTGAGTTGTAATACGTTGGTCTAATTCATGTTGTTGAGTTCAGCATGCCAGTGGCTGGGTGGTGTTGACGGCCTGTGATATACAGGGAATCGGGCTGGATGATCCAGTGGTTCCTTCTGGCCAGAAACTCTATGATTGATTGATCAGCCATTGTCTCTCTTCTCTCCACCTGTCCTGTCCTTTCCAGCTGGAGTCAGTTTCTTCTGCTAATCAGTAAGAGAGATGTAGTTGTTGCACTGAACTCTGTCATTTTGCCAGCTCTTCTGTAGGTAGTGCTGAATTCAAGCAATCCATTGAACTTGGAGCACTGGGCAAGTAGTAGGAAGAGAGAATAAAGACAACAGAAAATGATGGAAAATGGCGCCTGCATACAAACACAAAAAGTGTCAGGAAGATGTGGGTGAACAGACATACAAAAGAGAAAAGAAAAGCGACAAAAATCCTTCCAGAAATAGGGCCTCTTCTCAAGTAATAGTCTGGAAACAATGGGGAAGACCATGGAGGAAAAACCCTGAAACTTTGTCACGTTTTTTAATAGGACACATTTTAATAGGCCATTTCAAAAATAGCATTGCCGCTTCTGAATGAAATTAATTCTAGAAACCCTTCATCGGAATGTCTACTGTATGGTAGCCATCTGTATTCAGTCCAACAGTATTTGTACTTAATTTGCCTTGATGAATTAGTGATATTAATATTGCAAACAAAAAGTGAAATGGATATCAGGTTAGACATAGCTTTTAGGTCCACTATGGATAGTGTCACCAAATAATATATATGCAGTAATCCAAAGTTCTGAGAATGAGCCCCACACTGTACTTGATCACTAGACACGGTGGCACCATCTACTTTACTCATAATATGCATTCTGGTCTTGTTATAGCTTCTAGTATTTGTTTAAAATTTAAAAGCCTAGGAGCACTTTTCATCCCACTGTGGTGTGGTGGTGGAGTGGAACTCAGCTCAGATGTCACCTCTGATTTTCTCTGAGGTCTTAGATTTTTACCCATTTTTTTTTCCCAGCTGAACTGAATGAAGCATAAGGAGGACTTGCCCAAGGTCACACAGTCAAGTTCATGGCTCAGTGACTAATTTTCGCATGACTTCTCATCTAAACACCAGATCACATGGTCCCATTAAAAATGAACAAGAAACAAGAATGTACAGAAATCCCATGAAAAATAGTGACATAGTTAGAATTTTGTTATTCTAGCTGTGTGATTTGATCGTAAACATAAAACAAGCTCTCCTGAAACAGTGCTATTGACAATCACCAGGCCAGGCAACCAGAAAGGGAGTCACTACCTTCAAGTACTGTCAAGACTGGAGGTGGTTAAAATTATTTTCACATCTAATTATTTATTATATACAGTATTTAGCACCTTTAGGGAGAAGAAAGCACACATTTAGTAACTGACTTCAGTTTTAAACTTGACTAAATAACTTCATATATTTTTTATAGTCACCTTAGAAATAAATGATATGAATTATATTGGTTGCAGAAATATCCAAACACATTTTCTCTTTGAACGAGGCTCTGCTTTGTTTCTTCTCAGTTTTCTCAACTCTGACAAAGTTGGCATTATCACATAAGCCTTAAGGCACAGAGTGACTACAAGTACATGGAAAGCATTGCCTGTTTTACAAAATGCCTTGTAGCAGAGACAACGGGACTGCTCCTGTATTTTCTACGTAATAATTGTTCAACATCGACAATGTTTTCTGCACTGTTCAAGACACAAAATATAGTCATTCCCTGCACTTAAGAGCTTACAGTTTAAAAAAGACAGATATCGACTAGATGGGACTTGGAAATCCAGAAGATTGGCTGACCAGGGTTTATTGTTCTTTACTCATTTCTTGTGAACAATAATCCAGATCCTCAGATAGTAAATTCTGCTACATGCAAACCCTGTATTTGTACTTCATCTAGATTACTTCTCATCAGTCTATTCTTCTTAAACATCAAAAGTATGCATTGTTACTGATCTTGTTGGTGTACCTGCTATGAAATGAAGTGCAGCATGTGTTCTTATTGAATCTCATTTTGGCACAGAAATTAAATTGAACCTTGGAAGGTGAAGGGGGCTGTTACTTTGCATGGATCTGCCACCGAGATACAGGGGAAAATGGAACCTTAAGGCCTGACCCTGCTGCCATTAGAGTCAATGGCAAAACTGCTTATAGGCCTGATCAAAAACCCATTGCAATCCGTGGGGGGTCTTTCTATTGACTTAAGTGGGCTTTGGAGCAGGAGCGGGTCCACAAACAACAGTAGCAAAAGGAAACTGGAAATCTCCCCATTGGCCATCTTATTGTGTTTTAATAAAACAACACCTAGAGCAGGGGTTCCCAAATTTGGTTCGCGGCTTGTTCAGGGTAAGCCTCTGGCAGGCCACAAGATGCTTTGGTTACCTGAGCGTCCGCAGGTACGGCCGCTCGCAGCTCCCAATGGCCGCGGTTTGACGTTCCCAGCCAATGGGAGCTGCGGGAAGCACGGGCCAGACCACCGCTTCCCGCAGCTCCAATTGGCTCGGAACATCAAACCGTGGCCATTGGAAGCTGCGAGCAGCCGTATCTGCGGACACTCAGGTAAACAAAGCGGCTCGTGGCCCGCCACGGACTTACCCTGAACAAGCCGTGAACCAAGTTTGGGAACCCCTGACCTAGAGTAAGGGCTTGAAGTTGTGAGAGGATTACTCATCCCTTTGAAGGTGATGGTTGCTATCCTCTCTCATGTTTACTGAAGTCATTGGGAACTGAGGGCACTCAGCACTACTCAGAAGGCACTAAGCAGCTTACAGGACCACTGTAACATCACTGTGACAAGCTCATAAAGGGTGAATTTACATTTCTATAGAATGTATTACAATGATAACTTAATTCTGCTGTCTGCTGATTGATTCTGTCTGACCTTCCTTTCCAGTTAGATATATTGCAGAATCTCACTAATTCAAATTAATGACTTGGAGACTTGTTATACAATCACTGACTTTGTGAACGAGTGAGTAAGCAAGCACACAATTTTTTTCTTTTATAAAAAAAAAAGGCAAGGATAATGCATCACAAAATATACTTTCTTCATTTATTTGACCAGTGGAATTTAATCCTAGGATGCTGATAAATAGTCTATGGTATATTTAATAAAATTCATGAATTCTTAGTGAACAGCATAGTAATTAGCGAATCTCACTACACATTTTATAAATCCATCCTGAGAGTAGACTGTAATTTCTTTTTCTTTTTTAATGCCAATTGTAGAGTGTGTGAATAAATAACTACCAAGGTGCTATTCTATTTAAATTTTAGGATCCTTATTTTCTCAGATTAATAACACTGCTGCATTCATTTTAGAAATAAATTGTCCTGTGGGATCTATTTCTACTGTACATTAGGCTAAGGTACATTACAAACTTTTAATTTGTAGAGGGGCTATTAAAATTATATATTAAGACATTGTCTTGCTCCCTCTTTCTCTCCCCCTCTGAAATTTTTACTTTCTTGTTTTCAGTGGCTGCTTATTATTAACAAATGGAAGGAAAGCTGATTTGAGCTAGTATGACATGACTTCCTGGGGGCCCTGGGCATTTCCAGTGGCCTTAATTTTTCTAGATGAGCCGTGACTTTACTACTGAATTGTCATGTTCTTTCTCTGAAGTGATGATGCTCACTACTCCTTTGACACCCTGCTATGACTATGTGGTTGCCAGGAGCATTTACCTTTTCTTTTTTTCTATATAAACATGATTCAGCTACTGAACTGTCTTTACATCTATGGTAAGAACCATGTGTTAGCTGAAAGGTTAATTACAGTTGTGTTCGTAAATGAAGGGCTTTAGAGAGCAGAAGCTGAGTCGTGACTAATCCAATCTATCTGTGACCAGCACAAAGGTGTGGGTTGGTGTAGGAGGCCAAATAAGTCTATACATTTTTGAATTATGCTAGCTTGTATGGAGACATCTTTTGCAAAGATCAGGGCAGCACAAATTAATAAGTCTTACTATAGTCAGATTCAGACATATGTATTCACTAAGCCCCCAGTCCTGTGGGTGCCCAGAGCTGTCATCTTGCATTGCCACTGAAGTTACACAGAGTTGAGAGGAGGGTCTCAACCCCTTGAAGACTCTGGCCGGTCAGGAGATACTACGGTGTGCAGTCTCATCTCCTTCCTGTGGCTGGCTTTTGCACCAGACAGCCATGTTTGAGTAAGTGACATTTGCCATTCATAACTATGTATTTTGTAAAAGGGCTTCAGCAGTTTCATCTCACTACATTACAGTACTTTACTCTAGGATGTAGGATGATTAGGGCTATAAAGTCATGCTGGATGTAACATGTGTCTTGAAAATAGATGAGCAGCAAGGTAGTTGTTATGGGTTTGTTAGCAATCAGTGCATTGTCTCTTCATTGCTGTTTAGCCTTAGCTCCACGGGTCCAATTACTACTTCATAGAGGTGAACAGTTTCAGAATTGAACAAATCCATACACCCCTATTAGCCTCCATCTCATTGGTACCTGACAACAGACATGAAAAAGTGTAATCTCTGCAGTCGCTGTACAAAGGGAACAATGCATGACAAATGTATTCATTGAATACATTGGAGCTAGTGAACAGGAGCGGCTAACAGGAATTTTGCAAGGGACTTCTCCAGGTGAAGGAGGAGCGATTACATGACCCTTGGGGTAAGTTTGTTGTCTGTTGTGTGTGTTGTGGTGTGCTTGCTGCTAGACTGAAATATACCATGTGGTCTGTTTGTTTGGGGGACCGTGTGCTGACCTAGAGGCCTGCTAGGCAAGGCTGAGAGCTGAAAGCTTCTTAATGAGGTTTTGATCCTTAAGCCTTTTAGCACCCATCAACCTTTAACCAGGGGGCAGGGCTACTCAGGAAGACCAGGGCTTTAAAAAGCCCGCTCCTAAGCGACCAGAGGAGCTAGTGAACAGGGGAGTTTTGCAAGGGAGTTTACAGGGGGAGTGTAAGAGAGGGCTACATACACTTCACGTTCCGTAAACTTCTTTAAACTTAAGCCAATAAACACCCCCTGATAAAAACAAAACAACAGCAAAGGAATGGGCTGCAGGAGTAAAAAGAGAATGCAGACAGAAGTCCAGCAGCAGAGTGGGGGCTTCCCAGTTTATTGCACCCAATGCAGCATGTATGATTACCTGCTTTATGGACAGGTAACATATGTGTGCATTCAGTGCAAGGAGCTCCTGGCCCTCAGAAACCGTCTATGGGCTTTGGAGACCAGGGTGGATGAGCTGGAGGACCTAAAGGAGACAGGTACATAGATGAGACTTTCCAGGACACAGTAGAATGGTCCCACCCCCGGTCTGACAGCCTCTGTGCTATTGAAGAGAATGAAAGTTTCAGGGAACCAGAACATCCAACTGGAGCAGAGAGAAACAATCCCATAGTTGGGACCCTCCTTCCAGATGATGTTATGATATCCTTTCGCACTGAGGATACCTCTCTGGGGGAGGGAACTCCAGTTATTAGGAAGAGACAGGGATTTATGGGGGATTTGATCATTAGAAACATAGATAGCTGGGTTTGCAATGACCGGGAGAACCGCATGGTGACTTGCCTGCCTGGTGCAAAGGTTTCGGATCTCTCGAGACATCTAGATAGACTTATGTGTAGTGCTGGGGGAGGAGCTGGTGGTCATGGTACATGTAGATAACAATGACAGAGGGAAGGATAGGAGAGAGGTCCTGGAGGCTAAATTTAGGTTGCTAGGTAAGAAATTGAAGTCCAGGATCTCCATCGTGGCATTCTCTGAAATGCTTCCATTTCCACATGCAGAGCCAGTTTGACAGGCAGAAGTGCAGGGTCTCAATGCGTGGATGAGACGATAGTGTAGGGAGGAGGGGTGTAGATTTATTAGGAACTGGGGAAACTTTTGGGAAAGGGGGAGCCTATACAGGAAGGATGGGCTCCCCTTAAATCAAAATGGAACCAGATTGCTGGCACTTAAAATTAAAAAGGTCATAGAGCAGTTTGTAAACTAAGTGCTTGGGGGAAAGCCGACAGGTGCAGAGGAGAATGTGGTTTGGATAGAGACATCCCTTATGGGAGGATCTACTAATGGGGATTCTCTATGTCCTACTATGAAGGAGAGGATGTTCAATATCTTCATTAACGACTTAGATACTGGCATAGAAAGTACGCTTATTAAGTTTGCGGATGATACCAAACTGGGAGGGATTGCAACTGCTTTGAAGGACGGGGTCATAATTCAAAATGATCTGGACAAATTGGAGAAATGGTCTGAGTTAAACAGGATGAAGTTTAACAAAGACAAATGCAAAGTGCTCCACTTAGGAAGAAAAAATCAGTTTCAAACATACAGAATGGGAAGAGACTGTCTAGGAAGGAGTACGGCAGAAAGGGATCTAGGGGTTATAGTGGACCACAAGCTAAATATGAGTCAACAGTGTGATGCTGTTGCAAAAAAAGCAAACATGATTCGGGGATGTATTAACAGGTGTGTTGTGAGCAAGACACGAGAAGTCATTCTTCTGCTCTATTCTGCTCTGGTTAGGCCTCAGCTGGAGTATTGTGTCCAGTTCTGGGCACTGCATTTCAAGAAAGATGTGGAGAAATTGGAGAGGGTCCAGAGAAGAGCAACAAGAATGATTAAAGGTCTTGAGAACATGACCTATGAAGGAAGGCTGAAAGAATTGGGTTTGTTTAGTTTGGAAAAGAGAAGACTGAGAGGGGACATGATAGCAGTTTTCAGGTATCTAAAAGGGTGTCATAAGGAGGGAGAAAACTTGTTCACCTTAGCCTCTAAGGATAGAACAAGAAGCAATGGGCTTAAACTGCAGCAAGGGAGGTTTAGGTTGGACATTAGGAAAAAGTTCCTAACTGTCAGGGTGGTTAAACACTGGAATAAATTGCCTAGGGAGGTTGTGGAATCTCCATCACTGGAGATATTTGAGAGTAGGTTAGATAAATGTCTATCAGGGATGGTCTAGACAGTATTTGGTCCTGCCATGTGGGCAGGGGACTGGACTCGATGACCTCTCGAGGTTCCTTCCAGTCCTAGAATCTATGAATCTATGATAAAATACAGGTAGGATCTGATTATAAACAGTCAAATGAAAAAAAGTCTCATTAAATTACATCATGTAATGGGAGACAGCTAAAAAGTGACAAGTTTTAAAAGTGCTTATATACCAATGCACTGGCAATGGTCTTCACAGTTGCAGATGTGGTGGAGAGTCCCAAACCTGAGTCATTCTTTTTAGGAGACAAATCTGAGGAACTGTCCCAGCTTGAGGTGTCATTAGAGCGGTTTTGGAACAAATTGATAAACTAAACAGTAATAAGTCACCAGGACCAGATTGTATTCTCCCAAGAGTGCTGAAGGAACTCAAATGTGAAATTTCAGGACTACTAACTGTAGTCTGTAACCTATCATTTAAATCAGCTTCTGTACCAAATGATTGGAGGATAGCTAATGTGCCGCCAATATTTTAAAAGGACTCCAGGGGTGACCCCGGCAATTACAGGCTGGTAGGCCTGATGTCAGTACCAGGCAAACTGGTTGAAACTATAGTAAAGAATAAAATTGTCAGACACATAGATGAACATAATTTGTTGGGGAATAGTCAATATTGTTTTTGTAAAGGGAAATCATGTCTCACTAATAGTAGAATTCTTTGAGGGGGTCAACAAGCATGTGGACAAGAGGGATCCACTGGATATAGTGTACTTAGATTTTCAGAAAGCTCCTCTGAAATACTGTGGAGGCAAAACCATAGCTTTTGTATTTAAACTGTGATCTGTGGCTTTCTAGGGAGGCAACACACAGTGTATCCCCAGGTACGTATCATAGTTATATCTTATTTCTAATATATTCAATTTTCCATACTCACTTTAGTTTATATACTTGGACTGTGTTCGTGCATATCCATAGTACAGAGGTTATCATTGTAAGAACAGTAGGACAAAGGAACAGAGTGCCTCGGGAGGTTGTGGAAGTTTCTTCACTGGAGGTTTTCAAAAGGAGGCTGGATAGCCATCAGTCTTGGATGTCTTAGTTACAACAAATCCTGCATCTTGGCAGGGGGTTAGACTAGATGACCCTTGCAGTCTCTTCTAACCCTATGATTCGAATCTTACATTTCACTTTTGCAGGCAAGTAGTGATAATTTGTGGCTTTCACAATGTCACGGATATGTGGATCCCACTGCTGGACTCTCTCCAGACTTCTGCATCCAAATGTAGAGTCCCCCATGCCTTTGTCACTTTTTTGCCCATGCTTACCAAGCACTCCACGTTCAGACCTCCTGTCTGAGATCTCTCTTGGCAGGGGGGGCCCTGCAGCCTAATTGACTAGATCCTGAAACTAGTGCTGTCTTCTCACAAGTCTCACTAGCAGCTGTTGTACATTCCCCAGAATCCCTTTGCAGGGGCACGTGAATGAAGCAGACAGACACACAGACAGACTTTGCACAGCATTCAAAAACACTATTACTTTTCACGTAGGTAGCACAAGAAATACAAGATCTATATAACATATTTAAACACACCATTATGCATTTTCTCTGCCTTGAGTTCCTCATTACTCTCGTAAATTCTTTGTGCTTGGGCAGAGTCCTCTGGGGTGTTTGGGATCCTTCCCCTTCATCTCATGGTTTCTTTTCAGAATCATGGAGCCGTTTTAGGTCTGTTAACTTTCCCTACCCTTGGTTGGTCCCTTAGTAAAACTGGATACCCCTGCTTCCTCTCTCCTGACCAAAGCTTTCTATCTGAGTTTTTTGAGTTTATATGTCCCCCTACTGACACCTGGATTCTTTATTCTCTTGCTGGGGATTTTCCAGTCCACCTCTCTGCGGAGAAGTTGGAGGAACTAGTGTTTCCACCCAGGTGTACCACTGTCGCAAGGTGCTTTCACCTGAATAGGTGACCATTAAAGCCTATTGATCCATCATTGTATCTGATCAGGGTCAGATGTGCTACAACCCCTGTCAGCAAATGGTGTATTTCACATCCACATAGAGGCATTCCATGATACAACAATTTCATAATAACAACTTCATAACATTAATCAGAATGTATACATTGTACATAGATTCCCCAAATTGTCCCAGTTACAACCACAGTGATGTCAGTTAGGCAAAAGTTAAAATTGTAAAGCACTTTAATAACCACTGAATAAATGGCCTCATGTGAGTCTTTAATGATATATTGCTCAACCACTCCAGTCCAGTCTAGACAATACCACGGAGAGGTATGCAATCTGCAGATACACACTCTACCCCTAGCCCCTTGTCATTTAATGAATATACTGAATAAGTTGCATTCAAATGGAGAAAGCAAAGCAAAAACAGTTGAACTAACAAGATGTATGCTGAGCTTCCTCATGCTTTCATCTTTCCACTACCCACTTCTACCTTATCTAGTTCAATTTTTGTGCTCTTCAGGGCAGGGTTCTGTTTATAAAGAGCTTAGCACATTGTTGGCATTTTACAAATAGTTAATAAAAGCTTGGAACCATAAAATTCTACCTGTCATGTCAGAAAGGAGAGTCCTCTTTTCTAACAGGAGCTCAATGTTATTCAATTAAACTTATTCTGTAATGCAGAAAAAATAACATGTAGGGCAAGTGGAATTGTAATACTTCAAGAAAGCATAATCACAATTTTCAGATGTGGTTCCTGGGGGAAATCACAAAAAGAAGATTAACTTAATTTGAAAAATTAACTTGATTGACTAAAACTGTTGCCCAGAAAGTTTTTTTTCTTTACTGTGAGAGTAAAACTCTTTGTAAAGATCATGTTGTCTTAAATGAATCTACTATGAAATGAGACAGTTTGATAATTATTCCTTAATCCAAATTTAGTCCACCCCAGTGATGAATGCAGAGTAGATAGATATCATGTTTCAGCTGTGAATGAATATCTATCCAGACCTGATAGCTGCTCATCAGCTGGGGCTGCAAGCTGCATTTTTGAAGGATAGGATGAAGGTCAAAGTTTCAAAAATGGTTTTTAAAAATTGCATGCAGTCATTTTTGCCTGTGAATAAATATGCAAATCATATAGTACTGAGAGTGCCACGTGCAGATAAATGGACAAAAAGTGTATGTGCAATTTTAAAAGCTGGGTTGAGACCACTTTGATAGACAGTCCTATATGTTATTGCTTTACATTGTTCAGTGTTGCTTTTGGCCAGAAATGCCAATATTTGTAATTTTGTGTATGGTCTTTCAAACACTGTATTCTATTTTATAAATGTATTTAGCTTTCAGAGTTTCCTTAAAAGAACAGCAGTTGTCCAGTTGAAAGAGCACTCCTAAATCTCTATAGATGCACACTATCTATCATGATGATAGCAATGCGAATGCCTTGAAAGGCATTGACCCTGGGCAAAAGATCATGTTTGATTTAAAGTTTTACATGCATTAATATGGGGGTTCAGTCTCCAGAGTTATATACAAAGGCCAGGAAAGCACATCATATAATAAAAAAATATATAGGATTTGGCTGGTGAATTAAATGAATAAGGGGATGGAGTGCTGCCATCTTTGGGTAATCTACTATAATAGCATATGTCAGCTATAAAAACTGTTATGTAAATTACCAATTTGTAGATGAGTAATGCAGGGTGGCATTTGTCTTCTGTGACCACGCCTAATGTTGGAAAACCAAAAGATTAGCCTAGTCATCCTCTTTCCTAAACTTTCCTATAAGAGGTATGATACCCCAGGCCCTTTATTTAGAGCTGTAACAGTGGGATGGTTGTTTTGGCTCAGTCAACCTTTAATAAACTGTTATAGATAATTTGTCAGCAAGGAAGGTTTTGCTCACATTTGTTAATATATTATGTGCTGTGTAATATCACCACACAGTGAGGTCTAATCATGTAACCCCTTAACCCTTTTGGCTACAAAATATTAAAGAAAAATAGCTGCAACTCACCAAATTCTTTTTCCTTTCATGAGCAGAGTTGGTCAGAAATTTCCCATCCCACTGTGTACAAAGATAATTGGTGAGTGCAAAAGCAGATCGATGGGCTAGGTGTATGTTCTGGCATGCAGCAATGGGCACATGGAAAGATTATTTATGATATGATAACAAACCATTCATCCTCATGTCTCAGGACTAGAGCTGTGCAAAACTCAGTGGTTTTGTTTCTCCAAACGTTCTCTTCTTTTCATCTGTAAGGGTGGCAATACCCAAATTTCACTTTGCATTTCCAGTGTGAAGAAATGCAAAACTCAACCACAGCTGCCTAATTTTACCTGAGTTTGTATAGGAACTACGTAGACTTGCACACATCAAAGGATTTTGAAGCAAAACGTGTTGGTCCTATGTTTTGCTGAAGGTGGACCCTGGTCCACTTGGACTTTTCAAATCTCAGTAAATATTTCAGCAAACTTGATCTTCTCTTTTGAATAGGTAAGGAATAGAGACAATAGAATAATGAGAAAAAAACCCACAATTTATTTGATGAAAAATGATAGTTGAATACATTGTGAAATCAGGGATATGTCACATGGTTTCAGATTTGGTTGCAATCCGATCTAATGGCTATATACAACATTTCAATAACAGTGGATGTCTTGTATTTTTTTAATCCATTGGTAGCATTGGGTGTCTAAATGCTACAATTGGATCAAGTTTTGTAGTGAGCAGCATTCTCGAGCACACTGATGCCCAGACAACCATGCACAGATGGAACTAAGGGCAGGATTTCTCCCATTAACTGTCCATGTGAATGACAGGGAAGGGAGAACATACTAACCTTATATGGAAAAAAAGATTGGACTAACATCTGTCTCATTAGCCATTGTATTTTCTCATACAGCCCCCATCACTATAGTCTCTCAGAGACTAGCAAAAGCTGACTGTGACCATACAAGAGCTATACTTGGACCCTGGTGAGCTAAAGATTAATCTCAGTTCTGGTACCACTACTACTGCACAGGTGCACAAGAAAAGGTTGTTTGTCAGACAGCTGGGGAAGAATGTTTGAGGGAAGGCAGTGCTTCATACCCAGAACTGTAGAACTGAGTAAAATTCTATGCTGATGGATAGGGTTTTCTTGTTTGTTATTATTATTATACGTGTTTTGATTTCTGATTATAAACCTCCTTTGAGGAAAACCTCTTGCTGACTGTACCTGTGTTTTGCTTCTGCTAAGACAAATTTACACTGAATTATCTTTGTTGGCTTTCAGTAGCAATTAATCACAATCCATACCAGCATATAATCAGCATATTTGTTGTTCTGATAGCTGATGAATTGTTTCATGTCTGTGACTTCATGGTTTCTCTGAGACTGTTCAGCTGTTTTGAGTATCGTCTGTCATTCCCTTTTTGAATGGTTTTGCATGTTGCTACTTTCTGAATTTCTATATCCATCTCATATTTTTAACCTGCGGTGTAAAAATGGTTTGTGCTTTAGAACAGCCATGTAACAACAGTGGTATAATTATGGGGCTTGATGGATCTAATGATGAAGAAGTAGAATTTGGTTGATTTACATGGTTTTTAAATAAAGTTTCACTGTGAGGGTCACTGACACTTACTTCAAGAAAGTATTTTAGAGCTTTATGTTAGGTTCCCTGTAATATATACACATACCAAGCTGTGATTCAGAGATAGCATGCAGGTAACTATGATTGCCAATGTTCACTCTGCAATATTACATATACTGTTGTAAAAAACCAGCATCAAATGAATAGTTTCAGAGTAACAGCCGTGTTAGTCTGTATCCGCAAAAAGAAGAACAGGAGTACTTGTGGCACCTTAGAGACTAACAAATTTATTAGAGCATAAGCTTTCGTGGACTACAGCCCACTTCTTCGGATGCATATAGAATGGAACATATAATGAGGAGATATATATACACACATACAGAGAGCATAAACAGGTGGGAGTTGTCTTACCAACTCTGAGAGGCCAATTAATTAAGAGAAAAAAAAAACTTTTGAAGTGATAATCAAGCTAGCCGAGTACCGACAGTGTGATAAGAAGTGTGAGAGTACTTACAAGGGGAGATAGAGAGACTGCAGAGCTAGAATTGATATGCAAACTAGACACAATCAACTCCGGTTTGAATAAGGACTGGGAATGGCTGAGCCATTACAAACGTTGACTCTATCTCCCCTTGTAAGTACTCTCACACTTCTTATCACACTGTCTGTACTGGGCTAGCTTGATTATCACTTCAAAAGTTTTTTTTTTTCTCTTAATTAATTGGCCTCTCAGAGTTGGTAAGACAACTCCCACCTGTTTATGCTCTCTGTATGTGTGTATATATATCTCCTCATTATATGTTCCATTCTATATGCATCCGAAGAAGTGGGCTGTAGTCCACGAAAGCTTATGCTCTAATAAATTTGTTAGTCTCTAAGGTGCCACAAGTACTCCTGTTCTTCTTTTTTCATCAAATGAATGTCACCCAAGACACTGAGAAAATCGCCTTGTCTTTAGGAATCATGACCTAAGCTTTTTAAAATCCTGAATGTCTGTACCCAGGACCAGATGGTACCAAACTCACTAAGCAGTGGCATTTGATGACTTTACTGTTGAATTTCATGGCAACTGTCCTTCTACAAGGATATTTCTGTTGCCAACAGCCTGAATCACAATTAATTACAGGAATCCTTCTAAAGGGATATTTTAAAAGGAACATCTTTAATTTGTAGAGCAATTTTTATCTTTGGCTTTCATTGCCACATCAGAATCTTAACATTTTGGTAGTCCTTGATTGAGGTCCCCAGTGGGATGTGATTTATTATAGCAAATTTCTAGAACATTGGTGAAATTTCTTCCCTATTTCTTTCCCTATTCTTATATCAGTACAGGTATACATTGAATCTCATTACTGCTGACTCTGAGGATATGTTTTTCATTATATCAGTGTACCATTAGCATAAAATTTAACTCCGTCTAGTATGCTTTTGTGATTGCTTCTTCATTTCCAGCATAACTGTAGTGACGCTCAGCATTTAGATAGTGCGTCACATCTTCAAACTGCTGTATAAAATATTAACAATCCTTGTACCACCCCATGATAGACAAGTGTTATCATTTCCACTCTACAGAGGGTGAAACTAAGACCTAAAAAGGTGAAGGGACTTTCCCACAGTGAGCCAGTAATAAAAAGCAGCATTGCTGTGACACAGCCAGGGTTAAAAATCAGTAGTTCTGATTAGTTCCAGCAGTCTTGAAGCTTAAATGCTAAACCACGGTGCCTCTCTGGAAGGAAAAGTAACATAGAATTATTTTTTTTAAATAAAGTATTATGAATCGAGAGATGGCTGCATTAGGAAATAGGACATCTAATAAAAGAAAAATATGGCTATTGTATTTCCTTGCCAAGGAAGTGTGATTATGAAGGTTCCAGACAGATTTCTAATGATTCTTATTCATTTAATGGGGCAGACTATGCAATTTATTTGTCTGGTTCTATATCTTTGTAAAGAGAATTCCAGCTTCCAGTCAAATGGCGCTTTGCCCTCTCTGAATCTGTTGTCTTGTGCAGAATACTTATTGAGCATGGGTTTCAAATTTCTTATGTCTCCAATCATTCTAATGCCAGTATTTCTCTATTTAGACTCTCCTCGTAAAAGCAGTGTGTTGGTAGCTAGATTGCCTAGAAGTTTTTGTCATTTTATGTGGATGTTTGATAGTTGAAGAACTGGTTAGATTTAGTTGTAAAATAAGAAAATTACTTGCATAGCAGAAATGTATATGATCGGACTCCATCGCAGTCCAAAAGAGCTACTCCAGCTGAGGATCTGGCCTGTAAATTATTGTGTGATTAGTTATGGTTAATATTTGCTCATAGTATTGTCAGAGTACTAGAGAACCATAGATTCATGGTGTATACAATACATGTAACTAAGAATCATAGACTATCAGGGTTAGATGGGACCTCAGGAGGTCATCTAGTCCAACCCCCTGCTCAAAGCAGGACCAATCCCCCAACTAAACACCCCAAATGGCCCTCTCAAGAATTGAACTCACAACCCTGGGTTTAACAGGCCAATGTTAGCACTGAGCTATTCCTCCCCCCAGAAAAAAGTATTATCCCCATTTTACAGTATTATCCCCATTTTAAGGAGTAGGTATATTAAAAAACGTGTTTCAATTACATCTTTATCTATGAATTATATCTTCATATCTGCTATCAATCTTCAGTTGTCTAAGGTAATTTTAAAGAATGCAATATTCTTTTTTTGCATGTGTGTGTGTGTGTGTATTCGTCAGAAGGAGAGAGAGAGAGAATAAAGTATGGGTTCACTGCTTGTAAAAAGTGAGCTTGACACCAATCCCCTTCATCCACAGCATCGGCAATGATAGGGCGTGATTTCCCCACACTGCCCATCTAAATCTGCCTCAACTTTGACCTGACCTGGAGTGGTTACCAAGGACCTATGACTACTCACAAGAGCGAGAGAATAGCTCTATGCTAGGTGTCTCTACCAAGAGAGCCAACAAGGCTTATGAGAGCCATATTCTGCAATCACTTTAACTGCATTTTGCATGTTCCCAAAATGGAACAGAAAATAGACTTCTCATTCATAGTCGGGGCCCAGATTACATCTAGAGTGGTAGGAAGAACTGACTTCCCCTTACAGATCTTACTGTATCTTAAATAGTGCTTGAGAGTACAGTGATAAAAGCTTCAGAAATATTGATGGAAAACATAGCAGTTAGTCGATTTTCTAATATTTTTCTTTGATGTGAAATCCAGTTTAGCAAGTAATACAGTATTTCACTTTGTATATGTTTCAAGTTGAGGCATCAAATTCTGCTGTGTGTATTGATCAAATGGTAGCACAATACTAACCCCAATTCCCATTTAGCCTGTTATTTGGAGATTCCATATCACAAATGAGTGGCATATCTATATCCAGTTGAAACATGACCAGCATTGCACTGAAGTATTAGCAAATTTTTAGAATCTGCACAATGTACCTTTCTATGAAAGATAAATCTGGCAAGAATAAAATGGTTTAAAATAATTAAAAAGGAGATGGGGTCAATATAAAGTTGTGCAGGTATATTTGAATTTTCCTTAGGTGAAAAGTCCAGAGGACTTCATATAGTAAAGTTCAGTAGTAAAATATTATTTGGCTGTACTTGCTCTTCCCAATCCCCATTCATCTTTAGCTATCGGATAGTTCAATATCCAAATACTCAGCCCTTGAAAAATATGGGCATGTGGGTGTGGAAAATTGAAGCAAAGAAGATTGAAGCAAAGGCTTAGAAAGCTCCATAATTTCAGTTGTCTGAGGTTAAAATAGGCCGACTTGACTAAAATTTATAGTGCTGTGGCTGTCCCATAGTTGTTCCATGATGTAAGTCTTCTGCAGTGTTGCTAAATATTTACTACACACACAGTGTGTGCTCCATCACTAATGGTGATAATGCCATAAAACCTGAAGCCGGTATCTACACCTGAGTCGCTATCATATGCTTTTCCTTATACATGAGAAGATCATATTCAGACTGTAAGGTCTTCAGGGCAGCGAACCGTAAAGATTAATTGAGAGCAATCCTGCAGAAGCACAAGTGGTGTTCTTTTGCGCTTGTTGCAAAGGGTCTTTTTTCCAAATGTTTGTTCCTTTGAAGGTCTTTTCCTCTGGCTTCTGTGTGAAGTTTGGTTTATAAAATTGATTTTTTGGCAGGTAAACCCTAGGATGCACATCTAACACACATTGTCTACATCTGTTCCTCTCTGATACTAAGCCCTGCTAGAAATATTCCTAAGCCTTTCAACTGCCAGATGGCTTTATGTGTTTTCAGCAGAGATTTTTCTTTTGGAACCTGAACTCAGGTTATCCAGGTCTTTTGCTTCTGCTTCATCCATTGTGAACAGAGCATTAGGGAAATACCGGAATGCACCATTATTTGTTTTAATGACACTTGCCTGTCACTCTCCATTTCTGAGTGTGCTAACATTTAGGGAGAAAGGGATCCCTTGGGTGCATTAGATGGGGGACTGACTACATTTTTTGTTTGGCATTTGTTTTGTCATTTGGCAGTTGTATGCAATATGCTTAGATTGAACCATCAGCATTTAATTATGTATGGAGCAAAGTGATACAGACAACAGACCAGAATCGATCTAGATTCTGTCTATCTTGTAAGATGCAATAAATGGGTTTTGTACTTTCCCTATTTTACCTGTTTTTATAGTTTAACTGCATGTCTTTTGATTTAAATAATCCAACTGCTTGTGTAACACCGACAGACCCTGGTCGTCGTTGGGCAGGATCGAAGCAGGGACTTCTGGAGCTTAGTGCATGAGCCAAAAGCTAACTGCCTCTTAGCTAAAGCAGACTCATTTAACTCTCTCTAAGTGGTCTCGGTGCCACTAGATGGGACAGAACACCACACCCAGAAGGTGGGTGGGTTACATACTTCCCCTAGCTGAGGAAGTGCATCCCGAGCTTCAGAGTCTTCCCAGTTGAAATCCTGGCCGAGCCCCCACTTGTAATGACGACAGACCCCGGTTATCAATGGGCAGGATCGAACCGGGGACTTCTGGAGCTTAGTGTATGAGCCTCTACAGCATGAGATAAAAACCAACTGGCTGTTAGCTAAGGCTGTAGAGCAGACTCATTAATTGCTCTCTGTAAGTTGTCTTGGTGCCACTAGATGGGACAGAACACCTGAGTGACTTAGCAGCCTAAGTCCCAATGAAAGCAACATTACATATATAGATATAGATGTAAATTCTCTCTCTCTTGCATGCGTGTGCATGCACATGCACAGAGAGAGAGAGAGAGAACAGGAAATACCACAGTCAAGTCAAATGCCATGTTCATTTTCATGACAAGAAAATGTCAGTTCATTTTCAGAGCATCAAACTAAGCCATATCCATTGCTTTTAAAAATAATGGGAAATGGTAAACAGAGAAAATATAATTACCTTGAACATCTGCCCAACCCTCAGACTCAACCTGAAATGAACTTTTCCTGAGACTTGATTTATGGACCTTATTGTGGATACTGTTTGTGTCATGTGGTGAGTAACAGATAATAAAGGTAATGTGAATGTTTAAAACATGGAGAGGAGCTGAACCACCTGTGAATGGTCTAGTGAATATTCATGGGCTTGGAGCTTACTGTGACTCTGATAATGATTTGCTTCGTGGCATGAAGTAGGACACATTCTGTGGTCTCATTTTTCTCCTTTATAACCTGGGGTTAAGAGGGCCTTATCCAAAGCCCATTGAAGTCAACAGGAGTCTTTCCTTTGACTATACTGGGCTTTGAATCAGGCCCATAATGCAAAATTACCAACCTCCAAGGTTATTATGAATGTTAATTAGTTAATGTTTAGATAATGTGTTGAAAATGTAAATCACTACCTACTGTAAGTGCTGGATCAGCTTTGCAAAATTGTCATGCACTATTTACAAGAAAAGACATAAATTATTCACTTCCTTTTGCCATGATGGTGGTTGATAATGGAAAGGAAATGTATATTGTCTCTTAAAAAAATTGCTACACCCAAGGATAATTGGGGGATTAGAATCTCACTTGACTGTGCTAGGTATTATTTCATAAACACAATGAGTGTTTCCCTTCTGGGACTTTGGCATGTTCCCCTAATCCCCAACAACTCCTATTACATGTGTTTGTCCATGATAGGGACATTAAGATATCCCAGGCAAATGCAGGGATAGATTCTTTGCTGGGATATCTGAATACCAGCTGTAATTATTCCATGGCATAATTGAAAGTACACCTCTACCCCGATATAACACGAATTCGGATATAACGCAGTAAAGCAGTGCTCTGGGGGGGGGGGCGGGGCTGCGCACTCTAGTGGATCAAAGCAAGTTCGATATAACGCGGTAAGATTTTTTTGGCTCCCGAGGACAGCGGAATATCGGAGTAGAGGTGTAGTACATTTAGATGAGTTCCCACAAGACACAGCTTGTTATATAAGTTAAATACAACTACTGTCCCATTTGAGAGCCCAAACATCTCATGCCATATTTGAATCTCAATGATCCCACAAGGAGTGAAGGCCAGTGAATGAGCAATGCAGAGAGTCAGACAGGCAGAGGAATCTTGCACTTTCACACAGTGATGTCATATTTGGAATACTGAAACCAATTAGAACCACTCTGGGCTTGTAGCACAGTCCCTGTGGGCATGTTAAGAGAGTAAAAGTGACACATTAATTTTCACTTACTATTGAGCAGCTTTAAAGATGCTTTGCTTCCTGCTCTCTGGTCTGTCTGTGCCCTTTGCATGTAGAGATTTGTTTAAAAGCCTAGTGTGTCACAAGAATCCATTGTTTAAACAGTATTTTAAAATGCTTGCGCTTGGAAACTAAAGACTGTTAAAAAGGTGACGCAAATGGGCCAAAACATCTTTACTTTTTTTGTTATGGTCTTTGTATTACTGATTATTATTGCTAACAGGATTTTACTTATTTTAATACCTGACATTTTTCTGCCCTGTTATCCAGTAAGGTGCATTTGAGATCAGGCAGTAATATGAACTTTTGAGGTTAAAATCGGGACAGCTGCAAGGTATGTTTTGCAGCCAGAGAGAATTGCTTATCATGAGGAACTCTGCATCAGTAAAGAGCCATGGGGTAGCTTCTGTCTCTGTACATATCTTTGCAGAATAATTTAAAGATAACCAAAGGCGCTGTGAAGCCTGTTTTTAATCCTGACTCTCACCAAAAATTCCAGAGAAATGATCGGTGAAGCTTAGAGAATGCACTCAAGTGCTGTAATAAATAAATACATTTTGCTCTGGCTGCAGAGTGTTGGACGTAACTCTTTCTGGATCTGAATAATGCAACCCTATGTGTTAGCCAGAAGGGTCAAAAAAAGAGTGGTATGAGTATCTTTCTTTCCGCCCAGGAGCTATTAATAATCATACTTAGAGCATACATGGCACTCTGACAAATTTGAATTATATTGGAGTCCCACATTCAAAGACTTCTGGGTGCCTTAAACAAAACAAAAGAATAACTGAAATCAGTCTTTCCAAATAAACTACAGTGAGAGCGAGAAAAAGGACAAATACACAGGACGGGCAGAAAAATCCAACCCAACATCCATCATACAAATGCCCCGTGAGAATAAAGCTCAATCAAACACACAGGCGGCTTGACTTGAGTCTGGCCTGAAATATTCAGGCGTATAATGATTGAGAGAGAATCACAGGCCTCTGTGGAGAACATATCAGCCCATCCACATTATGCCTTGTGATGGTCAGCAGTTCCTGTCCTAACAAATTAAACTGGCTGCCCAGAAGACAGGATGATAGGAAGTTCTCCAGGTAGATAACACTGATATTGCTCCTGGCTTAAAATACTAGAAGTAAATTGCTGATGCTCTCTTGCAGGACGATAGGCAGGGCAATACAGACAACAGCCTCTGAGCAACATGCTTCTACTTTGCGCAGTATTTACAATTCATATGTAATATAACTCATCCAGAAGTGACAAATAGGTGGGTCCTTGTGGCTAGGCCCAGTGCTGACAAAGAAAGCTTAAACTCTGAATGTCTGGAAGATGGGAGAGAAAAAAAAACATTTCTGGACACTGCTAAAACTGCAGCTCCCAATTAAGGTCCGATTCCAAAAAAAAAAAAAAAAAATTCCCCCCTTGCTCACCTCATCCAGATCTCTAGAACAAATAGATATGGCAGGAATAGAAAAACAAGAGCCTTCAGAAGCTTCCCCCACCAAAGCAAAAATACCTTTTTCTCTCTTTTTATCTTAACATTTATTTTGTTCCCACATCATTACTTCTTGACTTTTATCCAGGCCAAGCTTATACCAACTGTTTCACATACAATGCACAACCTGAGTAGAACAGCAAGATAAAGCAGAGATTACATCACCATGACTGATGGTAACAGAAGAACATAGATCTTCAGGGTATTTTTAGCATAATGATACCTCAAATCATGCTTCCTAAGGGGCAAAATGTGACTGGCCCCAATGTGCTTGTGCAGGAGAGTAAAGGCTGCACCCTTTTGCACAGCTCGTTTAGGGCTCCCAGGATCTTGGGCTGGGTGCTGGGGTAGGGAGCGGAGTGCATGGGCTGTGTCCTGGGTACTCCCCTCTGCTCCCTGAATAGGTGGTTGGAGAGGGGATGAAGGTGAAACAGTGTGGGGTTACTATGCCTGCCTGAGACAGAGTTCTTCCATGTTTAAACTCTGTCCTTCCATGTTTAACTCTAATCGACCTTAGCAACCAAGGACAGGAATTGGAATGTGTAAATAGCCAGTTAGCAATTACGACCTTGCTCATACTAGGTACCAAACGATAATGATGAGGTTTGCATGTTTCTAGCTGGGGAAGGGGTAATAAACTAAGGGTAAACAGAACCAAATAACTGTTTAGGGAGAAGTTACTAACAAGCTAGATTTATAGCCCTAGAATGATTTAGTTGCTTAAATGTATAAACATGCCTTCGGTAGAGAGGGGAGAGGGAGTAGAGGAGGGGTGGTAGAGAGCGGGAGAGAGCGGGGGCTTAGTTGTAAAATGTATAAAGAAGAGAGAAACTGTTTTTGCTGGTGTGCTCGATTTGAGACTTGCCTGTCTCATTGCACCACTTTGAGATCTCAAATAAATTTTGATTGTTTCTCCACCCCGGTATGTTTATTGGCGTGAAGCACTCCAGGCACCGAACCCCACTGTTGCTGTCCTCGGGCCCCTGTGCCGGCAACAACAGCATGATGGGAAGTATGTTGCACCCAGTAGTGGGATATTGCAATTTACTTCATCCCCAGGAGCAAGTTAGGGAGCAGAGGTAGGGAGGGGGGAAATTATGAATCTCTAAAACACAGCTCTTTCCTCTTTGAGTAGTGTAGATAATTGCTTCCCCATACATAGGGCATTGAGCAACCTAGCCGCAATCAGATCTCCTACTGGCTTCAAGTAAGCGTTGGACAATAATGGGGATAGAACCAGACCATGAGGGAAAACCCTTGGTATCACCAACTGATACATCTGCATATAGGAAATGCAATCCTAGTGTAAGCGGAGGAATGGTCCAGGGGAACTTTCCTGGCTTCTGCACTACCCCAGTGAAGTGGGCTAGCGAAAAGATCTGAGTCCTTGCTCCCACTTCCTTTACCCAGAGGCCTCCCAGCCCTCGAGGACTCCCCTTCCATTCTCCTGTCTGGCAGAGTCCTCGTAACCCCAACAAGGCTGGGCCCAGGATTCCTGGGGGGCTCAACCCCCAACCCTGCTGTGGTCACCTAGGACAGGGGCTAAGGTGTCCCCACTCCGGGGTACTCTCTCTGCACTGGGCACCTCCCTGACCTACTGATCATTTCATACAATTTAAAGCAAATACAAGTTGTTTAATTAACAATTAATTGAAAAAAAAAGAGTAAGGAAAAATGGGAAAGGTTAAAGGAAAACACATCACCCTGCTCTGTGGCAGGGAACATCACAAACAGTCTCTCTGGACATCAGGGCACTTCACAGTCTGTTCCTTGTAGGTCCCAGGTCTCCTTCTCAGGCCCTGGCTGTGCTGCAGGGATGCTGCGGGTTGGACACTTGCAATGGTGGTGGCCACACACCTCCGGGCTTTGGGTGGTAGGACCCTTCTTCCCAGCATCATCCCCCCGTCGGGTTAAGATCCCCCTCTCAGTCTGGCCTGCAAGGACCCTTGGCTGGGGGTATCTTTCTGCGCTGGGCCCTTTGCCCAAGGTCCCCCCTGGGCTGGTCCCAATTGCTCACCACACCTGGCTCTGTGGCTCTGTTCCCAGCATAGGATCTGCTCTCTCCCTGGGCTGTCTCTGGCTCTGTGGCTGGAGCTCTGCTCCCAGCACAGGATCTGCTCTCTCCCTGGGCTGTCTCTGGCTCTGTGGCTGCAGCTCTGCTCCCAGCACAGGATCTGCTCTCTCCCTGGGCTGTCTCTGGCTCTGTGGCTGCAGCTCTGCTCCCAGCATAGGATCGGCTCTCTTCCTGCGCTGCTTCTGTGACTCTGCTCCCAACTCTGACCTGCTTCCTGAGCTGCTTTTCTGGCCCTTCTGGATCTGGCCCGGCTCTGCTCCCCAGCTCAGCTTGGGCCCCTGCTTTCTCCTTAGCTCAGCCACACTCTGTCTGACCCAGGCAATTCCAGCTCACATGGAGGAAGGGATTCCACCTCCCGCCCCGGCCCCCGGCCTCCTGACTCCCTGATTAGCCTGCCTGCCCTGTCAATCAGGTTCAGAGGCTGAGGCTGACCTGGAGCATTGGCCTCTCCCCATTCTTTTAGTGCTGGGAGCCAGCCAACCAAAACACCCCCACTGAATGTTAGTAAGGGGGCAACAGTCCCCTTACATTAACATTCAAAAACCTGGGACCTGTGTGTGTAGGTTATATTGACAGGGGTTGGGATAGTAATAGAGTGCGTGTGTTTGTGTTTGTTGTTGTAGCTGTGTTGATCTTAGGAGATGGCAGAGAGGAGGTGGGTGAGGTAAAATCTTTTATTGGACCAACTTCTCTTTGGTGATGAAAGAGACAAGCTTTTGAGCTTCACAGAGCTCTTCTTTAGGTCTGGAAAAGATAACCAGAGTGTCACAGCTAAATACAGGGTGGGACAGATTGTTAAATATAAGGGGTTAACACATGTTGCAAGAAACCACTTACCATGAAGTAGGCAATTAACACCTTTGCAGTCATAGGACAAAGAGGGGTTAGTAGATTACAAATTGTTGTAATGAACTATAAAACCAGAGCCTTTGTTGAAACCATGATTTTTAGTGTCTAGCAGAGTTATGATTTTAAGCTTCCAGGCTTGCCTTTTGAAAGTGTTGTGAAGGTTTTCGTTGAGGATGAGGAGTGAGAGGTCACATGTGGAGTGATCACTTTGTGAAAAGTGTTCACCTGCAGCGTATATCGATGTACGCAGAGTATATTGATGTATCTTCAGACCATTGTCCCTGCTGATTCCATGCCGTTAGCTGTTAAGGGCAACAATTCACAAAGATTTGTTAGGCATTTGGTTTGCAATTCTGAATTTTAATCTGACATTTCACCTTTTGGGCTATTCTCCTGAACTCTGGGGAGATAAACAGATGCCAGCCTCTGGGAATCCTATTAGCCCATGCGAACTGTCAGCCTAGAGCTAAACAACTCTCTTACCATTGTGAGAGTCCCTGGTTATATGCAAGCCCGACTAGCTACCCCTTAAAACCAGTAACTAATCCCTCCCTTTAAGTGTAAGGTGAAAAAGGACAAAGATCCAGCATGTCACCTAGCACCATGATCTAGACCTGTGGCTGGCCAGGCCTGATAGGACCCATCCTCCTTCCTGGGATACTCCGCTCTCCAGCTGGTTCTCAGAAGTGTATACGTAGTTTCAGTTTGTCTCTCCAAAACTCCATAAGAGCACTGCCTCTGCCCAGGACTCTACATTTTTTTCCCATCTCAAGGGGGTTTAATTTGGAGTTTTCCTTCTCCTAGCTGAGTCATCAGCCACAGCTAAAGGGTCCCTTCTGCCCTGAGCAGCCTGATTTTAAGGCACCAGCCACTCATCTTTCACACAGTCACTTTTTGTTTGAAACATCATCTTCACCAGAAGGCAGGTGGTAGGAGTTTGTTTATAAAAGGCTACATGTTAACTCTGGCCATTTGGAGCATTTTTTATAGACTGAGAGCTCATCTTCAGATCCATCCCTGGCCATGGCAACACTTTAGCCCTTTTAAGGTCTGGTTAGTGGCAAATGGAGGAAAAAACACAACTGTAAGCCAGGCTGAAGAGCAGGATGGAAATCTGGTGACAGGTAGCAGTGGTTTATGATAAATGGATGCCCAGACTGTTGAAGGGACAACTATACAAAACCATGGAAAGACCAGTTCTTCTGTAAAAAGCAACAGAGGGTCCTGTGACACCTCTGTTGCTTTTTACAGATTCAGACTAAGACGGCTGCCCCTCTGATACAGTTCTTCTGTGTCGATCAGAGACATGGGTAACCAAGTGAGGCACATGAGAAGATTTAAAGCAATTGAAATGAGATGTTTGAGGGCAGCAAGGACCAAATGGGGAGTAATATACACAATATCAGAGAGAAGCTGCAAGAGAGGAGGTTGAGATGATATGGACATATATGAAGGATGAATGAAGGGAATCTGATTAGACATTTGAGACTAGTGTACATGGAAGAAGAACAAGAAGAAAGCCAAGGAAACTATGGATAAACTGTGTACAGAATGGATATAGAGCAAGCTCTGGACTGGCAAGCCTGGAAAAGACTGAGCTGGTGACGTGACCCCAAATACCTATGAAAAAGGGAAGAAGAAGAAAAGGTGAGAGAGTCTGATGCTGCTGACTCAACACACTACAGATATTACTATGGACAAACCAAGTGTCCTGCCACTGAACATTGTTGACCAAGCAAGTAAGATTGTGCTCAGTCAGCCTTATGCAGTGGGTGACACATGACATGTTCCTTTCCAGTGCAACATGATGTGCAATTTTGTATGTTATGTTGCACTAGTCCATGGTTTAATTGGGGACTGTCCTGCTTTGAGCAGGGGGTTGGAGTAGATGACCTCCTGAGGTCCCTTCCAACTCTAATATTCTATGATTCTGTGATTCTATGGTAATCTACTGGTAAAAAGGTGCCTCACATGGGATCTAGTGACAGTATTATATTTACTGGGAAGAATAAACTCTGTCTGAATCTGTGTTTCGGTGTATGTACATCATTTTATAAACAAGAAAATGTCTTCCAGTCTAACATGCACCCCCATTTTGAGTTTACGTTAATCCCATCATATTGTTTTTTCACCATACTCCTCAATTTTTGTTAATTTAATTAATGGAGATATCCTATCTTCTAGACCTGGAAGGGACCTTGAAAGGTCATTGAGTCCAGCCCCTTGCCTTCGCTAGCAGGACCAAGTACTGATTTTTGCCCCAGATCCCTAAGTGGCCCTCTCAAGGATTGAGCTCACAACCCTGGGTTTAGCAGGCCAATGCTCAAACCACTGAGCCATCCCTCCCCTCCTGAAAAATATAGTGGTGTTGTGCTTCTTCAGAAATAATGTGTGTTTCTAGAACTCCTTTATGTTTGATTTCACATAGTCACTTATTGCTGATTTCCAACCATGCAAGTCTGCATTTACATGCACAGATATCCACACAATCATGTGTCTAATCCATTCCCTTACCACAATAGTGCAGACAGACTGGGTATTTGCACCCAAAATGGTCAGTTATGCATCTATGGCCAACTGGAGGATGAATACAAAGCATGCAATTATAAGTGCAGTCGTGTATACCTGCTTTTTGAAAATTAGATTCTTTGTATTTTTGGTTATCTCTGCCATTGGCAAAACATAGAATTCTACTCTTCCCAGTGTTTCAGGAACATACTGATGGGCTCTTAATTTGTATATTATTGTTATAGTAGTTTATAAATACAGAAAATAAGGTAGAACCCTGATTAATTGAAGAGCTTAGGTAACAATAATCTTCAGATAACTGTGAAAGCTCATTACCCATGGACCCTGCATGCTGACTTAAAAGCGTACTTGCTAGCTCCTTCATTTTAGACAGATGTCTGGCTTCCTTAAGGCCATCAGGCCTAGCAGGAAGCTACGCTTTAGGATATCAATACATAAATCTTTATGTGCTGAATCCAACCATCGGAGAATATCTGTCCTTCGGAGAACAGGTGTTGGGATAATCAAGATGTGATTGTTTTGATGCATGGAAAAGTTCTAGAAACAATAAAGCCAGGAAAAGGGGAGATAAACTCTATTTTCTAATTTTGTCAAAAGTTAGAAAATTTTAAAAACAAACCTGAAAATTGTCAGTTTTTAAAAAGGCAGATTTTTTTAATTAAAACATTTTTGTTTGCAAAATTTCAACCAGTTCGAGTATTTTAGTATATTACCTATTCCTGTGTGTGAGGTAGTTTTGCCTGAGTAGTTATCAGTATCACAGATGTACTCACAGTCCCTGCTGCAAAGAGTTATAATATAACTCAGTTCCTAAGATACAGCACACCACACTACTTCTTCCAGGCAATAATATTCTTCCTGTGCTGTGAAGGTCTGTGCTGTATTTGCTATTCTGGATATGATCTAAACTCTGAAACAGTATCAAGTTTTTATTTTGTGGTTTATTTCTGTGCTAAGTACAATCTGATCTTTTTAGTTGTCTGTCTATACTGCAGTTCTATACTGAGCTAATGGGTTGTGAAATTTTGGGTTTTTTGCAATAATTTCCAAATCCTTCTTTCTGATTAGGTTGCTGAATCATTTTGCCTTCATAGTTCTCAGTTTCATTCTTTGCTCCTGGATTAATTATTATACAAATCCTAGGTAAAGTTCACAACCTGAAAGATTTTTGAAATAGTGCTGTTTCCCAAATTGTAAAATGCCAAATCTTTTTAAGAAGATCTAATTAAAGCCTGCACAGTAAACTAGCATTACAGCAAAATTAAAGAGGCAACAGAGGAGCAACATCAATTATACCAAATCCCTACCTATTTTAAGCAGTCCAGTTGGGCCACCAGCATGTTTAAAAAGCTATATATTTCATCTTATTACTTCCCACATTGTTCCCCATGAAGCCTCTTCTATCCTTACTGCATTCTGATCAGGATTCTGAATTCTGAGGTTCCTAAGATCTCACTACTAGATGCTATCAGCATCAGCTGAATGTTTCAGTCTTTGTCATTCTTTGTTTTATTTTGTTCCAAAGTGATCAGGCTCTTATGCAACGTCCATCACTGTGATTATGTGTGTGTGTGTATTCTGATTATATGTCCTGCCCCTTGCCATTTTGTTTTTCTTGATCTTCTAAAATTATGTTTGATGTGTCTTGTGGTTTGTTTGCTGATTTCATAGCTTTAATATCCTTTTCTATGTATTACTAAGTGGTAAGTTTCTGCTTGGCTTTCTTGGGGAAAACTTTGGTTTTAAATATATTCCTAAATATTCCTAGAACACTCACACCTAGCCTTATGCTTCTCTTATCTTTTTATTTGGTATCTCTTGTTCAAGGAAGAGTTTTTCATCTTTGAGTCATTAACGTTTTTTTCTTCTGTGTTGGTTAGAAAAGAGGGATAGCAAGAATTTGTTTTCTGTGAAGGTACCTGCACAGTACTTAGTAGTAATTATGTAACCTGATCTGCCAAATACCACAAAAGATGCTCAAATTGATTATAATCAATTGTTTCCCCTACTTACGTGGCAAATAACTGTTGTTAAAAGGCAAATTGTGTTCTCATAAGAACATAAGAACGGCCATACTGGGTCAGACCAAAGGTCCATCTAGCCCAGTATCCTGTCTTCCGACAGTGGCCAATGCCAGATGCCCCAGAGGGAATGAATAGAACAGGTAATCATCAAGTGATCCATTCCTTGTCACCCATTCCCAGCTTCTGGCAAACAGAGGCTAGGGACACTATCCTCTGCCCATCCTGGCTAGTAGCCATTGATGGACCTATTCTCCATGAATTTATCTAGTTCTTTTTTTGAACGCTGTTATAGTCTTGGCCTTCACAACATCCTACAGCACGGAGTTCCACGGGTTGGCTGTGCGTTGTGTGAAAAAATGCTTCCTTTTTTTTGTTTTAAACCTGCTGCCTATTAATTTCATTTGGTGACCCCTAGTTCTTGTGTTATGAAGAGGAGTAAATAACACCTCCTTATTTACTTTCTCCACACCAGTCATGATTTTATAGACCTCTATCATATCCCCCCTTAGTCGTCTCTCTTTTTTCCAAGCTGAAAAGTCCCAGTCTTATTAATCTCTCCTCATATGGCAGTGGTTTCATACCCTTAATTATTTTTGTTGCCCTTTTCGAAACCTTTTCCAATTCCAATACACCTCTACCCTGATATAACGCGACCCGATATAACACGAATTCTGATATAACGTGGTAAAGCAGTGCTTCGGGGAGGTAAGGCTGTACACTCCAGCAGATCAAAGCAAGTTCGATATAACTCGGTTTCACCTATAACGCGGTAAGATATTTTTGGCTCCCGAGGACAGCGTTATATCAAGGTAGAGGTGTATATCTTTTTTGAGATGGGGCGACCACATCTGCTTGCAGTATTCACGATGTGGCCATACCAAGGATTTATATAGAGGCAATATGATATTTTCTGTCTTATTATCTATCCCTTTCTTAATGATGCCCAACATTCTATTCGCTGTTTTGACTGCCGCTGCACATTGAGTGGATGTTTTCAGAGAACTATCTAGAATGAATCCAAGATCTTTCTTGAGTGGTAACAGCTAATTTAGATCCCATCATTTTATACGTATAGTTGGGATTATGTTTTCCAATGTGCATTACTTTGCATTTATTAGCATTGAATTTCATCTGCCATTTTGTTGCCCAGTCACCCAGTTTTGAGAGATCCTTTTGTAGCTCTTCGCAGTCTGCCTGGTACTTAACTGTCTCAAGTAGTTTTGTATCAAAACTATCCATGCTAACATAAATCCAAAATAATTTAATTTTAGTGGAGTTACTTTGGATTTAAACCAAAGTCTAATGTTTAGTCAGCAATGCATATGGCAAACTGACAGCCATACATATCTGAATACAATTGTTTGAGCTTGTTTGCCAGCTCGCCACTCTACAGTTAGACAGAATGTTATGGGATGGATTGTCCACAGTAGGTGCACATATAGAATAATCTACTAATGGTTCTCATTTTTTTCCAGTTTGGCATCTTTACTGAAGAGGCAGATTAGAGTAAGCAAATATATAATCTGAAGTGGCCTTTTCTATTAAGTTTTGTTTTAAAGTAAGGCGTTCAGTGCTGGCTAACCTAACCAGGATATTTCAGTCTGTCACAATGTCACTATCAGCATCAAAGAACTGCTCTTAGACACTGACCAGCAGACAGCTCATGTAGGGAGCACCAATTATTTATCACAGCCACCTTTTCAATTCCTAGTATAGTGAAAGTTCCTCCTTGACTGCTGTGGACCCTTCATCAATGGAAATATTCTTCCATAGAAATGACTTGAACAGTAATGATGTCTCAGTCTAGCCCTGAGCTATTCCTATGCTCAATTTCAAGGGAAAAAGGAACTCGCTGGTTTGATACTGCTTTGCTGGTGTTAATATGACTCACTGTTGCTTTTGCCCTTTGGTTTATCTTGGAAACTTATTCTCTTCCACTAGCTGAATTATATCGTTAAAACAAATTAAAAGAAGAAAAAACATTTACCAGGAACTAACCTGGTGAATACAGTTGCACCATTTAGAAGCCGAGGGCCTTATTCTATGCACATTTATTCTTATACTACAGTGATGGGCCAGGTATAAATGTGTAAGAAGTGTAGATATGGAGTAACTCCATTAAATCAATGAAGTTACACCAGCATAAATATGATAGGAGATTGGAATCAGGCTGAGAATGGCCAATTAGAAACCTGTGGTACTATCACAAATAATCTTGGCAACATTTCATACACAAACTAGATTATCACAATGGTCTCTTCTGGCTTTAAAATTTATGAATCTATTGACTTTTTACAGTTAGAGAAATTGCTCAGCACTTGCATTGTAAATTGGTGTTTTTAAAAACTGTTTGGCATTGATAATTTCAATTGTTAACAATAACAGCTGTACACATGTGGGTCAAATTCTGCCTCCTAGAATCTGGGCAAATGGATGCCCTCAACAAGCAGCAGCCTTACAACTGATATAGCTAAGAATCCTCCCATTGTGCCAGTATGAAGGCACACAGCAGAACATTTTATGACTTTTCTTACAATGCTTCCTTGTCTTTAGTGTACTGCATATACAGAGCTGATGAATTTCATCCTTCAATCTCCTCAATTGCTCAACTTTTGCAAACATGCCCTGTACTTAAACAAGAACGTTGCTTAATAAGGGCATATTATAATCCTAATTAGTTGCGCTGAAACCATCGTCTTTCATTATTTGATCACTTCTGATTTGATCCTGTTGTCTAGTCTGTAAATTCACAATCTGATGCACAAGTGACAGTGTATCAAAACCTCATTAAGAAGCAGAAGCTCAGAAGGCAGGATTGGAATTTCAAATACTATACCTTTTGAACTGTCACTTGAAACCACAGAAGAAAGTAGCAGGTACAGTAGGTTGCTATCATAAAAGTTCGAGCAGGTCTGATGTTTCATCCAGAAAAGGGTGGTGGTACACATCTGTGCTAGGCTTTATGAGTATGTCTACACTGCAGTTAAAAACCTGAGGTTGGCCCGTGCCAGCAGACTTGGACTTCCAGTGTTCAGACTAAGGGGCTGTTCAATTTCGGTGTAGACGTTTGGGCTGGGGCTGGAGCCTCGGCTTTAGGACCCTGCGAGTTGGGAGGGACCCAGAGCTCGGGCTGCAGGGTATCTAACTGCAATTTAGACATACCTATATTAACAGCCATTTTTCATTCTCAGTTATATCTCTCTGTTGAATTCATTGGAGTTTCATGGGTGAAAATGAAGGCAGAATTTAGCCATAAATGTATTGGAAAGGGATACTCCATGGAAAAGACTAATATTTAAAGTTCACCTGTCGGCTGTGTGGATATTGGGCTGTAACTGCACTGGAAGAGGGCCTGGCAGAAAGAGTGAAGAAGAAAGAAAAATGCTTTAATAAATTCAAACTCCTTATTCTAATGAATGTTGATTGATTGATTGATTGTGTAACTTTTAGGTAGATTTGAATTGGGATAAATGTCAATGATAATTTAGCTCAGGCAGCCATGTGAAAAGAACTGTTAACTTCCCTAAGAGAAAACTTGACAGCCCAACTTTCTTAAAGGACTTTTCTGTCTCCTTTCTCTTTTAATGAAGCCTGTGGTGATTGATGTGTCTCTAATGAAGGATAATACAGGTCATTCCACTAAACAGAAGAGGCTTCTGTGAATGACATCAGAGCCATAATCTAACAGTGGAAACTGGATTATTTCTGTTTCATCTGATAGGAAGAATCTGTGACGTTACTATAGTATTCTAAAGAAATATCCCCAAACTTCTACTATTATTTGTTTCTGGCACCCATTGAGAGGACCAAGCAGATATTTGATTTCTGTAGAAGTAAATAAAAGAGAGAAGGGATGGTTTCAGTATTAAGCCCTGGACTGGAAGTGAAGATCTAGGTTCAGTTCCTATCTCTGTCACAGACATCCTGTCTAAACTTGAGGAAATCATTTAAGGCTGCTGCTTCTCTTTCCCTCTCTCTCTCTTTTCCTTTAAAAAAAAAATAAGGAATTGTACGTTGTTTGAGATCAAGGTCATAACTTGTAGCATTAAGGAGTCAGATTTCATACAATGGATATCATTATTCACAGTAGTGATCTGTCAAGAATGATTTTTTTTAATTACTATTATTTCACAGAATATTAGCTGTTTTTATTTCTTCTCATCTTGTAATAAAAATATTGTTGTTATTATATCCTGTAAGGAAACTGCTCAATGTGAGCGTAAATCTGACATTTTCCAATCAGAGTCATGAAATGCAAAGGTATTATGACTTGAGTGAAGGTTAGCCATTGGGCATAGATGATAATTATTTTTTATAAGGTTGTGCTGAGATTTTTGTCTTGATAAATTGCACAAAAACCTGCTGGGTTCTTCTATTTCTAAACCAGCAAGAAACCATATTTAGAGGCCCTTAAAAATGACTTTAATAAATATACATGCTGCCTAGCACACAGCATCATTAAGAAACACTCTCAGTGTGAATGAACAATTTGCACCAACAGGGTGTTTCTCTTGAATCTCACTGCCATGATGTACATTCCCATTTGCATTAGAACATGCTATTATTGCCATTAAACAATAATCACACTCACTATATCCTCATCTGAAACATTTATCATTTAGCAAGCCCATTGTCTCTAGGTGAAAGGTTGGGGTATGTCATGAACACTCATCAAGCTGCCATTCAAGGTATACTTTTCAGAACTTGGATTCGAATCAGAGTTAAAGAAATGTATGTGGTTGCTATAATAGCACATTGTTGTCTTCTGATGATATGCAAGACCACTGTCTCTACCCCAGAGTTGGACCTTGTGGGCATATAGTCCCAAAGACACCCTCTCTCCCACTCCTTCCCAACAACCATCCTCCTTGATATCAGTAGTTGAGGACTCTGTGAGACGACGAGAAAAAAAAAAACGACATGACAGATGTTAGCCACGTCACTTAATGTACTACTCGAATGCACTCTGATACTACGGTTATGAGCACAGTAAAGAACCTATATAACATAGAAATATTAAATAAATCTCCTAAGGTACTCAAAGTTTAAAATGTATGCTATAAGAACTACTTATAACCATCTTTTTGTCACACTCCATTTGTGAATTCTAACATTTAACTGATTCAGTGCCCCAGCTCATACACCATACCTCATGTCAGCATCTTGAGAATACACTCATAACTCTTTTAATTCATTTTTGTTATACTAGGGGCTGTGGCATATAATAGGAAAATAAAGCTAAAATTAATAAACCAATAGGAACAAAAGTATAAGCACTGATAGTTTCTTGTTTCTGTCAAGGTCCAGTCATTAATGTAATAATGTAGAAACCATAATATATAACTGGTATTTAATGGTTTCTAGAGACTGTTTTATTTTCCATACCTGTCATTACAGAGAAATAGTAACACTTATGTATCAGTAGATACATTGCAATATTAACATTTATTCCTATTTGTATAAGTTTAGAAGCAGGAACACACAAACTTATTTTCAACAATAACTCTTTGTCCCATTTTTAAAAGATCTTTCAGATCTTTCTAACCCTTTTTAGCTTGATTCTTCTCTGCCTTACAGCAGTATAAGTCAGGGCTAACTCCACTGAAGTCAACAACATAAAACTTGTGTCAGTGAAAGGAGAATCAGGCCCTTTATTTCTCTTATAACTACAACATGGTTTTTATAATTACCCCAGTGATCTGAAGGAAATCTATTAATAATTGTCAAGAAAGGGACTGATGATTTTCTAGTCAGTATAATACGTGGCCACATAGAAGCATGAGTACTATGGATGAACTCATGAGGACTGAGATCTTAGCAGCCGTTAGGACAGATGAGCAGAATTAGTAGGTGATCAATAGCACATGTTTCACTGTGTTTTTGAAAAACTGTTCTTTCACAAAAGTAAACCTGATTAAGGGCTCAGTTTTGATCTCTGATCCAGATATTCGTGCAAAGTGGTACAATATACATTAGAGAGGGTAGTAGCAGCCTTCTCTCAAAATGATAGCTCCAGTATGGTAATGCTATTCTCCAAGAAATACATTAGGATAAAGATGCATCTGTGTTGAAAATCAAGAGTAGTGGTGTCATGACCAAAGATGAAATTCCTAGTCTTACACACTAGGGGTGAAATCCTGACCCTATCTAAGTCAGTGGCTAAGCTTCCATTAACTTCTGTGGGGCCAGGATTTCACTCCCATTATTCGCATACATGTGTCTGAAACTGGGGCACATCTCATGAATGCTACGTATTTTAATAAGACAAGGTGAGGGATGTAATATCTTTTATTGGACCAACTTCTCTAAAGTTTGTCTCTCTCACCAACAGAAGTGGTCCAATAAAAGAAATTACCGTACTTCCCCCACCTTGTCTATCTAATATCCTGGGACCAACATGGCTACAACAACACTGCATACATATTTTAATGCACTGTCTGGAAGAAACAAAGCACAAGAGTCTTCTTGGGAAAGTATCCAATATAACACTTGTAGCCTAGGTGTGATTTGAACACATCAAACCTAATGAAACCAAACAACCTTATGAAAAATCCACACTCAAAACTACCATGTGAACTTGTAACACTCACTGGGGGACTCTGCTGCTAAGCCAATGAATGGATTACACTTCCTCACACTCAACATATGGCTTTTTTTCACTTGTATAGCTACAATATAGCTAATTATTCTTAATTTATTAAGTAATCCAAGTATCATCTATTCCAAGTTATTAACATATTGGTAGGTGCTAAAGTCAACATTCTCTTCTGAGCAGTAAGATTGCATAATGATCATTATTGGCTAAATATAGAACTATTAATTTTATATTAACTCTTTTAGTTAACTGGCACTCAACTGTTTGTGCCATATGGGGCATTTCTCAGCAATGTGACAGGCACGTTATGTTCTGTTTGTGACTGAGGATAGCCGTATAGGCTCGGGCATGCTGTAGACCAAAAGCCAATTTCGGATAATGCCTTTCATTTCGCTTAGAGATAGCACCCATGTCATAAAACATTTCAATCCTAAAAGCAAAATGTTGCAGTTAGAGATGATTACAAACCATGAGCCCAATTCTGTAACCTTTGATCATATAAAAGTCTCACTGTCTTCAATGGGACTTTTTGTGTGGATAAGTGTCAGCCAAGTGAATAAAGGTTACAGGATCAGGCCCCCAAACCCAGAATCTTATCACCCCTGGACTTTTGGAAAGATCAGATGTGGATCTGGGCTTTGTGGCTCTAATTACAATAAATATATTTATGATTATGATGGGCTGTGTTATGTCCGGCACAGAAATATCCTTGAAGCCCATTCTAAGTCAACAGCCAGAGCGAGTCACATGGTAGATAAAGGCCACTTTGGCATAAACCCACGTATTTCCATGGGCAAGGATAAAATACTAGATTTTCCAGGAGCCCTTAGGGGCAGGAGGCAGTTCTTGGAATAAATAATCTTTGATATCTTAATCCTCCCAATACTCCTATGATGCAGGCAGATATTATTATCCCCATTTTATAAACGGACATCGTGAGGCACGGAGATGTTAGTGTGCTCCTCCAAAGCCACACACCAAATCACGGAGAGAGCCTGGAATGCAACTGAAGAGTCCTGATCCTATTCTCACCTTTATCTCTACTGCCTCCTGTTCGCTGCAGTCTGGCATTAGGGGAAGAGGTGTAAATGATTTATTCACAACCAACACACCTTTTAGATCTTACGCCGAGTGAGACGTTTTTGAGGATCTTTAATTTCATTCTAAATGTTCTGTTAGAAACAGACCGTGCATCTATTGCAACCTTGATCAACTTTTGTGTGATGCTGTGAGCTTTGGGACATAGTTACTGTACTTTGTCAGCTTGCATTGGGTTACAATAATCACAATATAATTTTTGTTGCCATCACCATTCTGCAAAAAATGTTCTCCATTGGCAGGTCAAAATTAGATCTTGTGAAAGAAAATTATTTTTCTTCTCTTCATGTTTAACTAAATGAGTTAGGAGTTAATAAAGGTCATTTCTAATGTGTTAACCGAAGAATACACTATGGTAATGAATAATAGAAAAAAAAAGCAAAGAAAATAACATCTCACTAAAAGTGCTCAAGATAGGAGTAGCTGTAGATAAAACACTGGCGTAGAAGAGAGCTGTAAGCAAACAGGCCTTTATTATGGGATAAGTCAACATAACACTTGCAATGTATGATCATGTCACAATGTGAGACCAATAGGAACTCTAAAGCAGCAAATGTCCCTTCCTAAGCTGGCCAAGATCCAACACAACGGCATGGCAGGCTGGGCTATTTTTTAGCCAAAACATTTGACGGACCCACTTACATGAGTGCTACTTGTTAAAATAGCCTGTAACTTGCACTACTTGTTCTTCTTCCCCTTCTGTGATAGCGCTTGTCAACTTCCAATTTTACTTAGACATGAATAACATAGACAACTTAAAAGATGTACCCTTGGGTTAAGAAAAATAATTACATAAATTCCCAATATGAGCATGATAAATCTTGGATATTAATGACAATCTTAAGTGGAAATACTTATTGTAACATGATATCCCATGAACCTTTCCGGTGCCCTGCAGAGATGCAGAGTTTATTCTGCCCTCAGTCACGCTGGCATAAACCAGGAGTAACCCTGTGGGGGGAGTAGCTCCCTTTGATGAACACCCAGCGAGCCAGTTAGCTGTAAAATCCCTCTTGGTAGCTGTTCCCTACTTGCTTTACCTGTAAAGGGTTAAAAAGTCCCCCAGGTAAAGAAAAAAAACGTGGGCACCTGACCAAAAGAGCCAATGGGAAGGTAGAACTTTTTAAAATTGTGAAAGAAACTTTCCCTTTGTCTGTTGTTCACTGGGGTGCAGGGATACGGAGCAGCAATGCTATAAGCGGGAATGCTGTGTAAGGTTTGAACCAGGTATGAAAAAGTATCTTCCATACCTAGAAGAAATAATTTAGATAGGGAATGTTTAGTTAGATGCTATCAGATTTATTTCTTATTTTGGCTTGTGGATCTCCTTTGTGCCAACCCCTGATGCTTTTGTTTGCTTGTAACCTTTAAGCTGAACCCCCAAGAAAGCTAGTTTGGGTGTTTAATTTTTGGAATTGCTCTTTTAAAATCTAGCAAAAGCCTTATTTTATTTCTTTTTGTTTTTAATAAAATTTACCTTTTTAAAGACCAGGATTGGATTTTTGGTGTCCTAAGAGGTTTCTGTATATGTTGTTTAATTAGCTGGTGGCAACCGCTAATTTCCTTTGTTTTCTTTCTCAGCTCTTCCCCGGAAGGGGGGTGAAAGGGCTTAAGGGTACCAAGTTTTTTTTCCCTCCTGCTGATAATACCTCATCTTAATTAATTAGCCTCTTAGAGTTGGTAGGGCAACTCGCACGTTTTCATATTCTCTGTATGTGTATATATATCTCCTCACTATATGTTCCATTCTGTGCATCCGATGAAGTGGGGTGTAGCCCACGAAAGCTTATGCTCAAATAAATTTGTTAGTCTCTAAGGTGCCACAAGTACTTCTGTTCTTTTTAAGGATACAGACTAACACGGCTGCTACTCTGAAACCCACAGGGAGGAATTCCCAAGTGCTCCTTCCTGGGTCCAAAGGGTTTTTTTTTTTTTTTTTTGCATTTGGGTGGTGGCAGCATTTACCAAGCCAAGGTTAGATAAAAGCTGTAACCTTGGAAGTTTAACACAAGCCTGGAGTGGCCAGTATTAATTTTTAAAATCCTTGCCGGCCCCTACCTTCTGTACTCAAAGTGCCAGAACTGGGATTCACCCTTGACAAACCCTATTGAATTTCCTAATGCAAAACTCTTCTTGTTGATGAGGTCTAGTAGTCCACCCTGAAAGCTACTACTGTGGAGTATGTTTAACCCCTGGTTAGTGATATATTATGTGAACTCACGGGTAGGCAGCAAAATGTAATGTACTGTCTTCTGTGCTACAGATAAACCTGAGTAAAAAGCAACAGCTTTCAGCGATGTAAGGAGTAACACCCCTGTAGAGCTAGTTTTAGGTGAGAGTCAGGCCTGCACTGGAGCCACATATCACCCATATGGTTGTAAGTTGCTGAGGGTGTATCTATATTTGAGCTTGTAGGTGTGAGTCCCAGCTCATGTAGATGAACCTGCCCTAGCACACTTGAGTACATGCTCAAGGGGCTGGGTAGGTTTGTACTCAGGAGGCTGGCTGAACTGCCGCATGTGCTACCCTGACCACACGGCTATTTGTAGGTGATATGTCCAGCAGAGCTAATGTAGGTTCATCTACATGAGCTGGGAATCACACCTCCCAGCTCAAATGTTACACATAGCCCAGAAGTTGTATACATATTCCACTGTAGTAACTTTTAGGGTGAAAAACTAAAGCCCGGCAATAACAAAGATTTTTGCATTAGGAAATTTTAAAACCCTCAGTGTTTAGAACTCCAAATCTATGTCTTTCTCTGGGTACAATTTGTTTCATTCATATCCAGTTGGATGGAGGAACAGTCGTTTACCTACAGGATATATTTTACTTCTGAGTGTGAAACATTAAAGTAAGCAGAATGGGACACTAATCCAGACAAACCAAAATGCATTGCATCAAAAATGTGACTGATTTGTATCTCCGTTTGAAATGTTTCTTCTTTTGCCAAAATCTGCATATTCCACAAACACCATACAGGATGGTTCACAGGCCACAGACCTGGTGTTTGTGTCTTTGTGACCTTTCACACTAGATGTAAAATTGAAGAAGTTTTGCCTCCCTCCACCATGTGCCATGATGATTTGATTCCCTGCCTTTTCCAGAGAAGCCGAGCTCCACAGCACATTGGTAAATCATTGCAAACTCCCATCTACACTCTCCAATATCATTGCAGTCCCCCATGAAAAAAAATTAGCTTAGCTTCTCCACTCTTTGAGTTTCAACTAGCTCTGGCCAATTTGACATTTCTTAATCTGAGCTTGTTTTCCAGGTGACCAGTTCACTTTTTTAAAGTCTTGCAGTCATTATTGTCGGTTAGAATGGTGACATGCAAGATTCTTCAGGCCTGAACCTCCATTTTTCAGTTTTATTGTCTCTCTCTTTCCATAGCAATTGTCGTAGCAATTACAGTTACCTGGATCACAACTAACCTTTCATTAATATCCACTGCATTTCCATGATTCAAGTCCATAATTGTTTGCTAAGTCACATTCACAGCTTCAAGATGCTGGGAACTCTAATGCAGGCAAGCCTGGAATATGAAGTTCAAAATACCAGATTTTAGAAGAAATTTGATTTTAGTCATAAATTTGGCCTGGTTTCCAGAGGTACTCAGCAATATAAAAACTGATGTGAATGGGAGCTGTAATTGTTCAGCACCTCTGAAAATCAGACTGACTTCCTAGCAGTAGCATAATGAATTAAAGGTGTTACATCAAGTTTACACTGGTGTAACTGAGAGCAGAATTTGGCCCATTATGTATAACTCTTTCACCTGAGTTGTTACGAGAGACACTCTTTACTGGTATAAATTTACACCAGTGTTGATTTTTTAAAACAGCCCAGTTCTCATTTAAGTAGCTAAATAATAGCTAAGTATCAGAGGGGTAGCCGTGTTAGGGTAGGTCTATAGTTACCTCCGGGTCCGGCGGTAAGCAATCGATCTTCTGGGATCGATTTATCGCGTCTTGTCTAGACGCGATAAATCGATCCCGATCGATCCCGGAAGTGCTCGCCGTCAACTCCAGTACTCCTGCTCTGTGAGAGGAGTACGCGCAGTCGACGGGGGAGCCTGCCTGCCACATCTGGACCCACGGTAAGTTCGAACTAAGGTACTTCGACTTCAGCTACGTTATTCACGTAGCTGAAGTTGCGTATCTTAGTTCGAAGTGGGGGGTTAGTGTGGACCAGCCCTTAGTCTGGATCTGTAAAAAGCAACAGAGAGTCCTGTGGCACCTTTAAGACTAACAGATGTATTGGAGCATAAGCTTTCATGGGTGAATACCAAC